>NC_064419.1:7692500-7760000 GCF_023375975.1 Astyanax mexicanus | reverse complement strand
ACACCTTAGTAACCACAAAGCAACATCTGTACCAAAACAACGCCTTAGTAACCAACACCTGTACCAAAACAACACCTTTTAAACCAACACTTGTTCCACAGGAACACCTTAGGAACCACAAAGCAACTCCTGTACCACAACAAGACCTTTTTAACCAACACCTGTATCACAGCAACACCTTAGTAACCACAAAAGCAGCAGCTGTATCACAACAACACCTTATTAACCAACACCTGTACCACAACAACACCTTTTTAACCAACACCTGCATCACAGCAACACCTTAGTAACCACAAAGCAGCTTCTGTACCACAACAAGACCTTTTTAACCAACACCTGTATCACAGCAACGCCTTAGTAACCACAAAAGCAGTAGCTGTACCACAAAAACACCTTAGTAACCAACACCTGTATGACAGCAACGCCTTAGTAACCACAAAGCAACTCCTGTTCCACAACAACACCTTTTTAACCAACACCTGTACCACAGCAACACCTTAGTAACCACACACACAACACCTGTACCACAGCAACACCTTATTAACCACACACACAACACCTGTACCACAGCAACACCTTATTAACCACACACACAACACCTGTACCACAGCAACACCTTATTAACCACACACACAACACCTGTACCACAGCAACACCTTATTAACCACACACACACAACACCTGTACCACAGCAACACCTTATTAACCACACACACAACACCTGTACCACAGCAACACCTTATTAACCACACACACAACACCTGTATCACAGCAACACCTTATTAACCACACACACAACACCTGTACCACAGCAACACCTTATTAACCACACAAACAACACCTGTACCACAGCAACACCTTTGCACCTTATCATCGTAGCTGTTATGGAACAGTGCCGTGGGTAAAGTGGGTTCTCTGCAGGAGAACCGTGGCTCTGCTGGCGCTGCTCTCCGGTTGCCGTGGGTGATTTATGCTCAGACTGATCCAGAACCGAAGGCCGACCCGGTGAGCTGTTCTGACCGGCGCTGGGATTCTCTCTGTGGAAATGAAAGGAGCTGCTGATCTGAACAAGTCCATTAATTACCTCATTACATCATCTAACAGAGCAGCACACACACACACACACACACACACACTGAAGCACAGGTACACACACACACACATGCATAGATTCAAGGAAAGAGAGTGTGTGCATGTTTTTTCTGTTCAGATTCCATATCTCTCTATCTCTTCCTCTATCTCTGAATATATCTCTATCTCTTCTATATCTCCCCCTTTAATTATATCTGTCTTTCTCTCTCTCTCTCTCTCTCCCTCTCTTATCCTCTCTCTCCCTCTATCTCTACATATCTTTCTCTCTCTCTCAGTCCCTCTGTATATCTATATCTGTCTCTATCTCTGTCTTTTCCTTTGTCTTTGTCTTTCTATCTCTCTTCATATCTTTCTATCTCTCTCTCTCTCTCTCTCTCTCTCTCTCTCTCTCTCTCTTTCTCTTTCTCTCTCACTGCAGGAAATGAACATGAGAGTTTGCCAGTGGCCAGATCTCTCTCTCTCTCTCACACACACCCACACACACACACGCACACACACACACACATGCACATGCATCTGCTTTTCTGTTATGCTTATTATTGCTGTACATTTGATTTACATTATATTATATATAATAAATTACTCGTGAGGTAAAGATACAGCAGTGTGGATGATGGGTTGCTGTAATGAGGTGTGCATGCGTGTGTGCGTGCATCCTTCACACTCTATCTCTCACTCCTTTACTTTCTCTCTCTATCGCTCTTTCTCTCATTCCTTCACACACACTCTATCACTCCAGGAGATCCTCAGTGTGTCACACAGAGAGATGTGAGGCAGATGTGAATACAGCCTGCAGAGGAGCCAAAAAAGACAGAGATAGAGAGAGAGATAAAGAGAGAGAAAGACATATACTGTGCATCTTTCTCTTTTTTCGCATTTACCAAGTAATCTCTCTCTTTCTCTCTCTTTTCTCGGTTCTGTCTCTCTCTATCTCTTTTTGGACCAGATCTGCAGCAATGGGGCATGCAGCTCAAAACTGTGGGGCTATGACGAAGGACAGCTGGTGTGAGTGTGTTCAAGTTTGTGTGTGTGGTTGTGTGTGTTCGGTTGTATGTGTGTTCAGTTGTGTGTGTGTGTGTGTGTGTGTGTGTTCCGTGGCTTGGCTGAAAGGTGCCTATTAAAGCTATTGCCTTTGGCAGCAGCAGGGAGCTTTGGGCTACGATTTAGTTTCTCTCTTTCACTCTCTCTCTCTCTCTCTTTCTATCCCACTTTCTCTCTCTCTTTATTTCTCTCTCTCTCTCTCTCTCTCTCTCTCTCTCTCTCTCTCTCTTACTCGCTTCTAACTATTTGAACCCTAACTGACATTTTTGTCAGACCTAATACTTTATACTGTGTCCTATGTAATACTTTATATATATAAAATAAATTATTTTAAAACATACTTAAAATATATTTATATACATTAAATAATTGATATAATTCTAGATACTGGATAAACAATACATGATACAGAACAATGTATAGTGGACTCTGTGAAAATCCTACTACTAAGTAGTAAATACTTCAAAGTGCATATGGAATCAATCATTCTAAACTATTTATAGAAGTTACTTTGTAATTCCTAGAAAGTACTGAAGTATTTATATTAAATATTGAATAGTTCATAGTAGCTACTTAGTAATTCCTAGAAAGTACTGAAGGATTCGTATTAGATATTAAATAATTCGTAGTAGCTACTTAGTAATTCCTAGAAAGTACTGAAGTATTCATATTAAATATTGAATAATTCATAGTAGCTACTTAGTAATTCCTAGAAGGTACTGAAGTATTCGTATTAGATATTGAATCATTCATAGTAGCTACTTAGTAATTCCTAGAAAGTACTGAAGTATTCATGTTAAATATTGAATAATTCATACTAGCTTCTTAGTAATGTATAGTACATACTGAATAAGTCCTAAAAAGTAATTCATAGTGGATACTGAAACATTCACAGTAGCTACTTAGTAATTCATAGTGGAAACTGAGCGATTTAGAGTGGATTTTGAGTAATTCATAGTAGCTACTCAGTAACTCCTAGAAAATTCTGAATAATTCATAGTGGATACTCAGTAACTGCTAGAAAGTGCTGAATAATCTATAGTGGCTACTCAGTAACTCCTAGAAAGTGCTGAATAATTCATAGTAGCTACTCAGTAACTTTTGGAAAGTGCTGAATAGTTTATATTGGCTACTCAGTAACTCCTAGAGAGTTCTGAATAATTCATAGTAGTTATACTCAGTAACTCCTACAAGGTGCTGAATAATTCATAGTGGATACTCAGTAACTCCTAGAGAGTGCTGAATAATTCATAGTAGCTACTCAGTAACTGCTAGAAAGTTCTGAATAATTCATAGTGGGTACTCAGTAACTCCTAGAGAGTGCTGAAAAATTCATAGTGGATACTGAAAAATTCACAGCGGATTCTAAATAATTCATAGTGAGTACTCAGTATTTCCTAGGGAGTGCTGAATAATTCATAGTAGCTACTCAGTAACTTCTAGAAAGGGCTAAATAATTCATTGTATCTACTCAGTAACTCCTATTAAAAGTACTAAATAATTCATAGTAGTTACTCAGTAACTCCTATAAAGAGCTGAATAATTCATAGTGGCTACTCAGTAACTTCTAGAAAGTGCTAAATAATTAATTGTGGCTACTCAGTAACTCCTATACGGTGCTGAATCATTCATATTGCATACTAAATAATTCAGAGTGGGTTTTAAATAATTTATAGTAGCTACTTAGTAACTCCTGGAAGGTGCTGAATAATTCATAGTGGATATTGAATAATTCAGGTTGGTTTCTGAATAATTCATAGTGGCAACTCAGCAACTCATAGAATGCCCTGAATAAATCATACAGGATACTGAATATTTAGAGTAGACACTAAATAATTCATAGTAGATTCTGGATAATTCATAGTGGATGCTGGACTGTGGGTTTAGGAGTTGATTGGGGGAAACGGAGCTGATGTGTCAGTCAGTCAGTACAATAGTGGAGGAAGGATATCGATGTTTTACAGGACGGTGCACCTTTCCTGCTGCTGCCCCCTCGTCACCTTCACACTGTTCAACCTGCTGGTGCTCCGCCTCCCCGTGCTGCTCACACTTCTACCTATATAAATATATTTATAATTCATAGTGGATACCAAATAATCCATAGTAGATGCGAGTAAATACAGTAAATACAGAATTAATGAATAACTTGATGATAATAAATTTATTAAATTAAATGTAACTTCTTTTAAAAATACTGAGCAGTTCTTAGTGGATACAAAATGATTTGTTCTGCATAGTATGTAGTAAATAATTCATAGTGGATATTAAATAGTTCATTGAAGATACTGAATAGTTGATATTTCAGTAATAGCTACTGAATCATATCATTTGTAAGGCTCACTGTATAATTTGTAGTGTTTATTGAATATATTATGCACTGTATAATTCATAGTGGATATTGAATAATTAATTGAAAATACAGAATAAATAATAGACATTTGTCTTATCGTATCGTATGCAATAATATTGCCAACATATTTGAATATTGTGAACCATATTTTACCCTGAAATATTGTGCCATATCATGAAGATATCTAGAGATATTTGGAATATCTCATATCTTAGGGGTGTGCCATATCATATCATATGCTATAATAAAATGTCATTTTCGCAGATGGGAGTTTCACTTAAACAAAAGGGTTCTGAGGGCAGAAAAAAAAGGAATTGGTTAAGAAAGGGGCAAAAGGCGGGATCTGCTAAATGAAAGATGATGGTTGGATCCAACTGCCCGTTCTTTTTCTCATACTTCTTTAATTTGATTGGTTGTTTCTCTGAACCAATCCCTTTTCTTTCCGCCTCAGAACTCTTTTGCATCATTTTCATTGTGTTGCAGTGATGTTTTCTTGAAATACATAATTTTTTAATTCAGTGTTTTATTATTTCGCCAAGAGTATCGTGATCACAAAAATAGCATGAAATATTGTGATATTATTTTAGAGCCATATTTCCCCCCCTAGTACATAATAGCATTAACAGTTTAGAATTCATTGCGGATATATCAAGTAATACATAATTGATATAGAATACTAAGTAATGATTTGAAGATACTGAACAATTTGCAGCAGATACTGAATACTTATTAGTTAATACCTGCTAATTCATGCTGGACACTAGATAAACATTTTTAAAGCTTCTGAATAATTGCTAGTGGATATTGAATTCACTGTAGTGGATTCTGAACTCATTGAACTCACGATACTTGCCATTAGCTGCTGGAGCCCTGAGAGAGCACAATTGGTCTTGTTCTCTCTGGGTGGGTGGATGGCGCCCTTTCCCTCATCACTCCTAGGGTGATGTCGATCAGCACAAGGCTGCGTCTGTGAGCTGATGTATCGGAACCGAGTCGCTGCGCTTCCCTCCGAACGTGCTGTGATGCATCAGCAGCAGTTGGAAAGGAGGCGGAGTCTGACTTCACATGTGTCAGAGGAGGCATGTGCTAGTCTTTACCCTCCTTGTGATGTGGCATCACTTGTGATGAGGGATAAACAGGTGAGTAGCAGCTGAATTGGTGGGGCAATTGGCCTAGCTAAACACGGAAAAAAATGGGAGAAAGATTAGAAATAAATTATTTTAAAAAATGATTGTGATGGGCAACTTCTGGCTTCTGAACTCATTGACGATAGTAAATCTTTTAGTAAACAATTAATGATAATCAATTCATCTTAAGGTTTTTTTTTGATTAATCGATTATTAATTCCTGCTGAGGGAACCCTTTTAAAGGGATCAATAAAGATCTATCTATCTATCTATCTATCTATCTATCTGTCTGTCTGTCTGTCTGTCTGTCTGTCTGTCTGTCTGTCTGTCTGTCTGTCTGTCTGTCTGTCTAAGCTTTGGGTTATGGTTAAGCTTTAAGATTTCATTAGGATTCATGGTTAAAGTTCGATCTCTTAACTAAGAGTTCAGCTACATTTAACAGACAGACATTCAGATGAATGTTAGCTAAATATCATTAAGACGGTCATCTGTTGTGGATCATCCATCCATAAGTGTTTTCAAAGCTGGAGCCGTCACTGCTGCTGCCACCAGGAGGTCAGCATCACATCACGTCACGGTAAAAATCCACCGATTTGAAGAGATCTCTGAAAGATGTCGAGCCTTAACTGCCTTTACTGACTTATTCCTGCAATTCCTGAAGAGAAGGAGAATACGTCGGCCTTCGTCTCACGTTTGCAGGCCGGGCGCTGATGAGTCGGCGGGTCACGCGCTGTCGGAGGATTCCTCTGTTCTAGCGTCTTTGATCCGATTACAGGAACGTCGACGTGGTCCGGCCCTAATAGCGACATTAGCATTTAAATTGGCTGGCGATTGGAAAGGCGTTCGGACGCTTAGCCTGAAAATCCTTATTCCTGCTTTTCTCCCCGTGCTCTCGACCTTTAGATTAGAGAGAGAGAGAGAGAGAGAGAGGGAAGGAGAGAGGGAAGGAGAGAGAGAGATGCATAGAGAAAGAGCCTCTTGGTGGTGGACACCATAACGAGCTGTCCGGTTAGATTATCATGCTGCTGGAGTCGGCTGCTGGACGTCGCTTTCGCTCTCCCTCTATCCCTCTCTGACCCCATTAACGGTCAGCCGTCTCCGTCGTTCCGCCCTTTTTGACTCGTCCAGCTGTTTGGGCCGGGTTTTCTCCTCCTCCAGGAATTTGCGGAACGTGATTTGGGTCGTTTCCCAGTCTGAATAAATTCCTCCAACTTTATACAAATCACTCTGAACTTCAGTCAAACTTCAGTCAGAGTCGCACTCGCTTCACAATGTTGTTGAGTACCGTTACTGACTAAAGCAGGGGTGTCCAAACTTTTTTTGTTGGGGGCCAGAAGGAGAAATATATTTGAAGTCACGGGCCACAGACTCTGTAATAAAACAAATAATGAAATATACCACTTTAAATAAGACTTTTTTCCTGATTATTTCATTTACACACCATTTTACTTGACTTAATACCTTTATCTATATTTGACAGTGTTGTGTAAACTAAGATTTTTCAAACTGATGTTTCACTTCATGATGTCTCTTAATATTAAACTCCTTAATTAAGACAACTTTTAGACTCTTTGGCCCGTTTTTCTGCGCTAGAAATGCGCACTCTCTCCGCTTTTAGCATCTTTGGCCCGTTTTTCTGCGCTAGAAATGCGCACTCTCTCCGCTTTTAGCATCTTTGGCCCCGTTTTTCAGTGCTAGAAATGCACACCCTCTCCGCTTTTAGACTCTTTGGCCCCGTTTTTCTGTGCTAGAAATGCGCACTCTCTCCGCTTTTAGACTCTTTTACCCCGTTTTTCTGCTCTAGAAATGCGCACTCTCTCTGCTTTTAGATTCTTTGGGCCCGTTTTTCTGCGCTAGAAATGCACACTCTCTCCGCTTTTAGACTCTTTTGCCCGTTTCTGACACCTAGTGTTCAAACTTTGAATCTCAAATTATAAAAACCTGCTTAACAGCGGGCCAACTTTCATTCTATTTCTAAAATACCTCGCGGGCCGTTCCAAAAAAGGAAACGGGCCGCAAATGGCCCGCGGGCCGTAATTTGGACACCCCTGGACTAAAGTATCTGGGCACATGCTCAGTCTGTAGATCCCTGACTTCATATTACTGATGTTACATCTGTGCTGATTTAGTTTGAGGTGGTTATGAGATTTTATAAAGCAAGTAAAAGTTATGATCGTTTCGACCTCAAGGGCCATAGCGGTCATTTTGAATATATACTGTATATTCAATACAAATATTTTACCAATATTCCAGATGTGTCTGGTTTACCCAGTGGCGCAAAAAGGGGGTCTGCAGCCTATGCGACACATAGGGGCGCTGCACTAGAGGGGGCGCCAAATTAAATCCCCAAATAAATTTCCTCTCCGGAGAAACAGCCAATCAGCTTGCTGTAATGACAGGACGCTGACGATTTTAAAACGTTCCTTCTCTCCCCCAACACCCCAGTTGGATGTTGGAAGTTGGATGTAGAGTATTGGGTGTAGAGTGTTGGGTATAGAGTGTTGAATGAAGAGTGTTTGTTGTGGAGTGCTAAGTGTAGAGTGTTGAATGCTAGGTGTTGAATTATGGGTAAAGAGTGTTGGATGTAGAATGTTGGGTAATGAGTGTTGGGTGTTAATGACTGTTTAGTGCAGGGTGTAGAATTTTGGGTATAGAGTTTTGGACGTAAAACTCTTTTAAATTTGGTTCTTTTAGGGACTTGATTGGGTAAACATTAGAACTGAAACTTCACCCTAACCCTAACTGAATATTCTACTAACTCTTTCTCTTCTGTCTAATCTTTTTTGTTCCACTGATTTATATTTTTGTCATGATTGTGATTGGCAGGCTCTAAGTGGTTCGAATCCCTTTCATGCAGCTTGCCATTAGCTGCTGGAGGCCTGAGAGAGCACAATTGGTCTTGCTCTCTCTTGGTGGGTAGATGGCGCTTTTTCCCCTCATCACTCCTAGGATGATGTTGATCAGCACAAGGCTGCGTCTGTGAGCTGATGTATCGGAACCGAGTCATTGCGAGTCATTCGCAGCAGCAGTTTGAAAAGAGGTGGAGTCTGACTTCACATGTGTCGGAGGAGGCATGTGCTAGTCTTTACCCTCCTTGATATGGGAAATGACTAGTGATGAGGGATGAACAGGTGAGTAGGGCAATTGGCCTAGCTAAATATGGAGAAAAGTGGGAGAAAGATTAGAAATAAATAGTTTTAATAAATGATTGTGATGGGCAGGGGACAGATTAGTAATTCTGGCAGAAATCACATCCGGTTTCAATGCGTGTGACGCTACACATATATCCCACCGGCCAGTTCAGTACTGTTATGGGACACAGTTAGTAGTTTTTTTTTTTTATGAAATGATGATGATGATGGTAATATATTTAAACATCAACACAAATATGTTTTCTTTAGGGACTATTTTACTGCCACACTACATCCTGCAGCGTTATATTGATTTACTTTAAATAAAAACTGGTTTTTGATCCAGAATCTTCTTAGAAACTTCTCACTGTTTGAGGTATCAGGTACATTATTCATAACCATCTGTTGTAATACGTTTCTGTGAGGAGCTTTTAGAACTCTTTAGAGCTTCCATCTCCATTCATCCCACTCTACACTATTCTGACTATTCTAAGTGAGAGACTTGATGAGTGAGAGAACACAGGAGAGGAATGAGAGAAAAGAGAAAAGAGAGAGAGAGAGAGAGGTGTATGTGATGATGGAGCTCAGTAGTGAGTGTCAGACCTGCAGGCGGTGGACCATCAGGACTTTGATGTTCAGAGAAATCACCCTGAATCCAAGCTTAACATCTAAAAGGAGAGAAACTGGAGAGAGAGAGAGAGAGAGAGAGTGATACACATGTATCCCAGAGTGTGAGAGTAAAAGAGAGTGGAAGAGAGAAAGAGAAAGAGAGAGAGAGAGAGTAACAGAGAGAGAGAGGGAGGTGTACTTTACTGTGGTCTGTGGTTTGGCTCTTTCTTCTGAAGTGGTTTCTCTGAATTAATCACCGTCTTTACTTCACCTCCTTCTACACCCACTCCCCTCCTCTTCCTGCTCCACCGTGTGTGTCTTTGTGTGTGTGTGTGTGTGTGTGTGTGTGTGTGTGTGTCTTTGCGGCTCCACACTGTCTCTGAATGGCTGCTGTTTAAAGGATCTGAATAATGCAATGACACTGAGAGAACTGACAGTAGGACACACACACACACACTCGTATGGCTTATGATATGGTTGGGATGGGTGTTGAGTGACGGGTCTCAGTATTGGGTGTAAAGCAATGGGTGTGGGGGGTTGGGTGTAGAGTGTTGGATGTTGACTGTAGGTAGTTGGGTGTAGAATGTTGGGTATAAAATGCAGTGATTCGAGTTGGGAATTATATATGTAGTGATGGTTGTAAAATGTTGCGTGTAGAGTTTTGATTGTGTAGTATTAGGTTTATAGAATGTTGAGTTTTGAGTGTAGAGTGTTATGATGAAAGTCTTTGGTGTGTTTGGTGTTAAATGTAAAGTGTTGGATGTAGAATGTTGGTTATAGAGTGTTGAGTGTAAAGTGTTAGGTGTAATGTTTGGTGCTGGGTGTAGAATATTGGATGTAAAATGTTGGTTATAGAGTGTTGAGTGTAAAGTGTTAGGTGTAATGTTTGGTGCTGGGTGTAGAATATTGGATGTAAAATGTTGGTTACAGAGTGTTGAGTGTAAAGTGTTGGGTGTAATGTTTGGTGCTGGGCGTAGAATATTGGATGTAAAATGTTGGTTATAGAGTGTTGAGTGTAAAGTGTTAGGTGTAATGTTTGGTGCTGGGTGTAGAATATTGGATGTAAAATGTTGGTTACAGAGTGTTGAGTGTAAAGTGTTGGGTGTAATGTTTGGTGCTGGGCGTAGAATATTGGATGTAAAATGTTGGTTATAGAGTGTTGAGTGTAAAGTGTTAGGTGTAATGTTTGGTGCTGGTTGTAGAATATCGGATGTAGAATGTTGGTTATAGAGTGTTGAGTGTAAAGTGTTAGGTGTAATGTTTGGTGCTGGGCGTAGAATATCGGATGTAGAATGTTGGTTATAGAGTTGAGTGTAAAGAGTTGGGTGTAATGTTTGGTGCTGGGTGTAGAATATTGGATGTAGAATGTTGGTTATAGAGTGTTGAATGCTGGGTGTAGAGTGTTGTGTGTTGAATCTTGGATGTAGAGTTTTATGTGCGTGTTATGAGTGTTAGGTACAGTTCTGGTGGAAACAGGAGAGTTAAGGTGCACACTGAATTCTGCTGTGATTTGATCAGCCGTGGTTTTATGTGTTTTGGATTCAATCCGGGTTAGCACCCGAACATCCCTTTCAGACAGCTTCCTCTTACAGCGTCCACAGTTAATCCTGTTGGATGTTGTTGGTCCTTCTTGGTGGTGACATGCTGACATTACCCTGGATACCGTGGCTCATGATGCATCACAAAGACTTGCTGTCTTGGTCACAGATGCGCCAGCAAGACGTGCACCAACAACTTGTCCTCTTTTGAACTCTGGTATGTCCCCATAATGTTGTGTGCATTGCAATATTTTGAGCAAAACTGTGCCCTTACCCTGCTAATTGAACCTTCACACTCTGCTCTTACTGGTGCAATGTACAATTAATGAAGATCTATCTATCTATCTATCTATCTATCTATCTATCTATCTATCTATCTATCTATCTATCTATCTATCTATCTATCTATCTATCTATCTCAAAAAAATAATGGAACAGATGCAGTGTAACACAAAACTGGAATGACTCAGATTAGTGTGTGTGTGTAGAGTGTATGTGTAGTGTGTGTGTGTGTGTGCAATAGAGCTTGTGTGTAGTGTATTGATTGGTATCTGATCCTGTGCTGCTCTGCTCCCCACGCTCCACTTGACCTTCAGTAGCGACTTGCTGATCTCTTCCTCTAATCCTGAACCTGAGTCTGTTTTACTAATGAAAGATTAAAGTGTGTAAAATCTATTAATATTTGTTGTTATTATTTTAGAGATGCTCCAGCTGCACATGTTCTTGTTAGGGTGAATATTTATATATTAATAACACTGTAAATGTAGGTAGGAGGCGGAGCTACAGTCTCTCATTAAGGTAAATATACATATGTAAATATATATATATATATATATATATAAATATTAATAACGCTGTAAATGTAGGTATTGTGATATTATACACTGAGGAGGCGGAGCTACAGTCTCTCATTAGAGTGAATATATATTAATAACACTGTAAATGTAGGTATTATGATATCAAACACTGAGGAGGCGGAGCTACAGTCTCTCATTAAGGTGAATATATATATATATATAAATATTAATAACGCTATAAATGTAGGTATTATGATATCAAACACTGAGGAGGCGGAGCTACAGTCTCTCATTAAGGTAAATATATATATAAATATTAATAACGCTGTAAATGTAGGTATTGTGATATTATACACTGAGGAGGCGGAGCTACAGTCTCTCATTAAGGTAAATATATATATGTATATATATATATATATATATATATTAATAACGCTGTAAATGTAGTTATTGTGATATCATACACTGAGGAGGTGGAGCTACAGTCTGTCATTAAGGTGAATATATATTAATAACGCTGTAAATGTAGGTATTGTGATATTAAGCACTGAGGAGGCGGAGCTACAGTCTCTCATTAAGGTATATAACGCTGTAAATGTAGGTATTGTGATATCATACACTGAGGAGGTGGAGCTACAGTCTGTCATTAAGGTGAATATATATTAATAACACTGTAAATGTAGGTATTGTGATATTAAGCACTGAGGAGGCAGAGCTACAGTCTCTCATTAAGGTGAATATATATATATTAATAATACTGTAAATGTAGGTATTATGACATTATACACTGAGGAGGCGGAGCTACAGTCTCTCATTAAGGTGAATGGGATGTTCAGTAAAGCTGGTCTTGTGTAGAGTAGTTTATGAAAGAACACATTTGTGGGCGGGGCCTGATTAGGGCAATGGAAGTGGAGTGGAACAGTGCGGGTGGTGTGTGTGCAGGGCAGATGGTGGGACTTGGCTAGAGGAGAGAGAGAGAGAGAGAGAGAGAGAGAGAGAGAGATCTATTACTACAGGCTGGATGGAGAGATGGAGAGAGGAGGATTGTGGGTCGGGAAGAGATGGAGGAGAGTTACAGCCATGCCGAACACACTGACATCGCATTTTCACTCTGTGTGTGTGTGTGTGTGTGTGTGTGCGTGTGTGTGTGTGTACAGGTCCAGTCAAGATTGCTGTCTTTACTGCCATCACTGATAGACGATGTGGCCTCTCTCTCTCTCTCTCTCTCTCTCTCTTGATGCGTTTTCTTGCTCTCTCTTTCTTCTTGCCTTTCAACTCTCGGTTCTTCCTATCTTTCTCGTTTTCTTGCCCCCTGCACACAAACTCACACTCACTTTTTTCTCTATTTTTTATTTTTCTTAACACCTTCTTTTTTCCTTCTTTCCTTTTTTCTCTTTTGGCCCCACTCTGTTTCTTATCCTCTTTTCTGTTGATTTTTGTCTTTTTCTTCTTTATTTTTGTTGTGACCTCTCTATCCCACTCAGTCTGTCTCTTTTACTGTAGTTTTCTCATTTCTCTCTCTTTCTTACTTTTTATTTCTCTTTCTTCTCCATCTTTAGAATTTCTCTCTCTCTCTCTCTCTCTCTCTCTCTCTCTCCTGGTCACTTGCTATTAAGACATGTTTTGTATTTCTATAACCTGAGTGTGTGTTGTGTGTGTGTGTGTGTGTGTTTGTGTGTGTGAGAGAGAGGGGGTAGAATTGCTCTTCCTAGCTTTGCTAACAGTTTCCACGGTAACGGGTACTGGAAGGTGTGTGTGTTTGTGTGTGATGTTTGGGGGCAGCAGGGCTGTAGACAGTTTTATTGTAACATTTTAGTCTTTTGCTTATATAACACACACACACGCACAGAGACACACACACACACACACACACACACGCACGCACATAAACCTCACGCTGTGCTGGGAAATGACACAGCATTATTCTGTCTCTGTGTGGATTCAGGTCGGTTATGATGGACGTTTGTCATCTCTGTTCTCTCGCTCTGTCGTTCTCTGAAGAGTCTGACTTTTCTTCTCCGCTCTTTAATGACGGCCGTCCATCACCTGCAGCGCCGTCCGCCGGCATTTGGGGACGGGTGTAACGGAAATGCCAGCGAGGGGAACGGTGACATTTCCGTAATCCTAATCCTCTGTTATTACCTCCCAGTGCCATTTTTACTAAATTCAGCTCAGCCGCCCTCTCCTCCACCCTGTTACCCCATCCAACCCCTCCTTCTATACATTCTGCCCGTGATCACCCATTTATTTACTCATTCTACACCTTTCTACCACTATTACCCCTTTCATTCACTCATTCTACATTTCTCTACCACTATCACCCCATTTATTCCCTCATTCTACACTTTTCTACCACTATCACCCCATTTATTCCCTCATTCTACACTTTTCTACCACTATCACCCCATTTATTCCCTCATTCTACACTTTTCTACCACTCTATATCCCATTCATTCCCTAATTCTACACTTTTCTACCTCTGTGACCACAATCATCCTTTTATTTTACTTCTTTCTACCACAATTTTCCCATTCATCCCCCTCATTCTACACTTTTCTGCTACTATTACCCCATTCATTCCCTCATTCTACACCTTTCTACTACTATAACCCCAATTATTACCTCTTTCTACACTTTTCTACCCCATTACTCCATTTATTGCCTCTTTCTACAGCTTTCTTCCTCTGTTATCCCAACCCTTCCACCACTGTTTCTCCTAGAACTCCTTCATTCTACCACAGTTACCCCATTCATTCCCTCATTCTACACTTTTTTACTCCATTACCTACCCCTATAATCCCATTCATCCCCTCATTCTACACTTTTCTACCACTATAACCCCATTTATTCCCTCATTCTACACCTTTCTACCACTATTATCCCATTCATTCCCTCATTCTACACTTTTCTTCCTCTATTGCCCCATTCATTCCCTCATTCTACACTTTTCTACCTCTATTGCCCCATTCATTCCCTCATTCTACACTTTTCTACCACTATTACCCCATTCATCCCCTCATTCTACACTTTTCTACCACTATTTCCCTTCTCATTTCTTCCTTCTACACCTTTCTACAACTATAACCTCATTTATTCCCTCTTTCTACACCTTTCTACCACTATTACCTCATTTATTCCCTCTTTCTACCACTATAACCCTATTTATTCCCTCTTTCTACACCTTTCTACCACTATAACCCCATTTATTCCCTCATTCTACACATTTCTACCACTATTACCCTATTTATTCGCTCATTCTACACCTTTCTACCACTTATTATCCCATTCATTCCCTCACGCTACACGTTTCTACCACACTTACCCCATTTATTCCCTCATTCTACACATTTCTACCACTATTACCCTATTTATTCCCTCATTCTACACATTTCTACCACTATAACTCCATTTATTCCCTCATTCTACACTTTTCTACCACTCTTACCCCATTCATTCCCTCATTCTACACTTTTCTACCACTATTACCCCATTTATTCCCTCATTCTACACTTTTCTACCACTCTTACCCCATTCATTCCCTCCTTCTACACTTTTCTACCACTATTACTCCATTTATTCCCTCATTCTACACCTTTCTACCACTCATTATCCCATTCATTCCCTCATTCTACACTTTTCTACCACTCATTATCCCATTCATCTCCTCATTCTACACTTTTCTACCCCATTCATTTCCTCATTCTATACTTTTTACCCCATCCAGCCTTGTCCTTACTCTATTTATCCACGTCAACCACATCTTTCAACTTGGGTCAACCCATTAACTCATTTAACCCACTTTCAACCCATTCTAATCCTGTCTTCTTACCCCTTTTTTCCCAACACTTTCTTCATTGGTTATGATATAATGTTGGATGATGTTTTAATGTTATGGCTAGTTTGATATAAAATTGAAACCATTTTTAGATTATAGGGTTTATCTAGTTTCTGGAGGAGGTTTTGGACCAATACACTGAAAAGCTCAGCTCTGCTGCTGACCCTGCTTTTGTGTGGGTGTGTATTATAGTGTGTGTGTGTGTGGGGGACATTTGACAGAAACCCCAGCCTCGTCCCAGTGCGTCCTCCAGTACGGGGAGTTTATATAAAGTCCCATTAGGGCCGTGATGGCAGTCTGGCCGGTGCCAGCGGCGGATCCGTTTGTTATTCCTGTCCGGTGTAATGTCACGGTGGCACTGTAACAGAGAGCCGGAGTGTAACCTGAACCCCGTCACAACTACCTACAGGAAGACCGGAGGGGGGGAGGGGGGGGTGTTTTGGGGCAGCAGGTTATTTTTAGCTGCCCCACGATGAGCCTACGAGAGGTAAATGGAGAGACAGGTGCAGAAAATAACACCCCCACCCCCAAACCCAACCCCCCCATCCCCCCACTGCAGATAATAGAGTCTCATCTGACAGAACCAAAGCTCCGGGATATATATAGAGCAGGGATCAGTGTGTGTAGAGAGAGTGTGTGTGTGTTATGGTGGCCCACTAGGGAACTGGGGAAAGGAGATGAAGGGACTGGGAGAGGGAGATAGATGGGAAAAGTTAAGATTTGCCTGGGAAAGTTTTAAAACTGGTTTTAAAGCCTTTACTCTTCATATCCCCTCTGGTTTCCCTTTGATATCTAAAAAAAAACCCTCTAAAACTCCAAAAAAGTGTATAGTTCTCATCAGAAATATACTGTGCTTATTTTTTTAATTGTGGCTATATATATATCTCATCTCATTGTCAACCGCTTTATCCGTGAAGGGTCGCGGGGGGGGGCTGGAGCCTATCCCAGCAGGCATCGGGCGGAAGGCAGGATACACCCTGGACAGGCCGCCAATCCATCGCAGGGCAGACAGACACACAGACACATTCACTCACACACTCACACCTAAGGGGCAATGTCAATCAAGTTCCAATCAGCCTGAACGTGCCGTCTTTGGACTGTGGGAGGAAACCGGAGAACCCGGAGGAAACCCACGCAGACACGGGGAGAACGTGCAAACTCCACACAGAAAGACCCGGGTCGCCCCAGCCGAGAATCGAACCCAGGCCGTCTTGCTGTGAGGCGGAAGTGCTACCCACTGCGCCACCGTGCCGCCCGCTATATATATATATATATTTAAAATCATATCTCATTTAATGTTTTTATAATTTTTTTTCCTACATTGTAAATCAATACGGAATCATCTGTGAAGACTATGAAGGAACACATAAGAATTCATGTACAAACAAACCAAAATAACTTATCCTGTTCAACAGAGGCATCTCTTGGTCTTCCTTTCCTGGGGCGGTCCTGATGAGAGCCAGTTTCATAATTTTTCACCGTTGTTCTTTGGTCTTTTGGTCTTTATGACTGCACTTAAGGATACTTAAGTATTTTTATGAATGGCATCTTTATTAGACTCTATAACCACATTTATAACCTATTATAGTGCATTCATAAGGCATTTTTAAGCATTATGACCTGTGATTAAAATACATTATGTATTGTATAAGCTGTGCTTATAATATGTATGTTAAAATAGTTCAAATATATCTATCGTTAATAATTTAGTCCCACAATGAAACTCTGGCACTTTACTGTTATACAGCACACAAAGACCTGTTATAATACATTATAATTGACTATAACTAATATTATATTCAAGACAAGAATAATTTAGGAGTGGTTCAAATATATTTATAGGATTACTGAGAGTGTGGTTATAAGTTCAAAGCTTTTTTAGTCATGATACAGTCTGCAAGCTGGGACTGAGTTTCTTGATATTGAAGTATAACATGGTATAAACACAGCTATTAATGCATTATAATCACAGTTTATCTCATCTCATTCAATGTTTTTTTTTTCCTACATTGTAAATCAATACTGAATCATCTATGAAGACTATGAAGGAACACATAAGAATTCATGTACAAACAAACCAAAATAACTTATCCTGTTCAACAGAGGCAACTTTTGGTCTTCCTTCCCTGGGGCGGTCCTGATGAGAGCCAGTTTTATCGTTTTTCAATGTTTTTCTTTGGTCTTTTGGTCTTTATGACTGCACTTTCAGGATACTTTCAAAGTTTTTAAAATGTTTCAAATTGACCGGCCTTCATTTCTTAAAGTAATTTTGGTAACATTTTTTATGAATGTCCTCTCTATTAGACTCTATAACCACATTCATAACCTATTATAATGCATTCATAAGGCATTATAAACATTAGCATGGCTATGAATATTTATTTTAAAAATGCATAAAACTATTATAGCCATGTTTATTAAGCATTATGACTTGTGATCATAATACATTATTTATTATATAAGCTGTGCTTATAATATGTATGTTAAAATAGTTAAACTATATCTATCGTTAATAACGTTAATAATATCGTTAATTTCCACATTGAAACTCTGGCACCTTACTGTTATAGAGCACTCAAAAACCTGTTATAATACATTATAATTGACTATAGCTAATGTTATGTTCAAGACAAGAATAATTTATGAGAAGTATAACATGTTATAAACACAGCTATTAATGCATAATAATCACAGTTTATGATGCATTATAAACATGGCTATGATGATTTATACATTTTTATAAATATGAATAGCCATGTTTATAATGCCTTATGAATGCTTTATAATGTGCTATGAGTATGTTTATAGAGTCTTATAGAGATGACATTTATAGAAAGTGTTACCGTAACTGATGCTCTCAAACTAACATCCCTGCATCCATTACAGTGGACATCATGAATTTTCTTTATTTTTAAATGTTTTGTTGCACATAACACTATGTAAGAGTTGCTGCCAATCAGAATAGACCATGAACCAGCCAATGAACATTTTTATAAATTGTATTGTATTTGCTGCCATGCATAATCTTAGTGATAATTGCTAAATTAATAATTAAAATGTAAAACTTATTAATAATATTCTTCAGAACTTTATACATTTATATATAAATTTAAATATAAAAATATAAATATAAAATATAAAAACTTTAAAATTATATATAATTTTATATATAATTACATATATATATTTATATGTTCAGTTCTATATAAAAACCCTTTATACAGTACTGTATAGAGACCCATTTTCAGTACAGAAGACAGTTAAGACTAATGGTAATGATGGTCTTTCTAAACAGAGAACAGAACTGAGTCACTGATCTGAAACAGAGACAGGTGTGTGTGTGTGTGTGTGTGTGTGTGTGTGTGTGTGTGTGTGACAGCGACTGTGTGAGAGGGAGATAGATGCAGAGATAGTGTGTGTGTGTGTGTGTGTGTGTGTGTGTGATATTAGACAGAGAAACCAGCCCTGTTCTTCACATATTCACAATGCAATTAAATGTAAAAAATACAGCGATACTACCTGCACCATGTTTAGAGGCTGTAAGTAAACCTGGTTTGCTCTTTAAAATAGTGCTCTATTACGCCACCTATAGGAGATTCAAATAATGCAGGACTGATTTCTGAGGCTTTTACATTCTAACCTACACACACACACACACACACGTACACACACACACACACACAAATACACACACATTGCAAAAAAGTCTCAGTCTTGCTACAAAGCACTGCTGAGGAAAATGCTGAAGGTAGTGTGTGTGTGTGTGTGTGTGTGTGTGTGTACAGGCTGCAGTGTGATGGGAAACAGATCAAGCAGCTTCATTATGCGTGGCCATTAGCTCAGGTGTGAATGAGAACAATGACAAATAATCTCTCTCTCTCTCTCCTTCCTATCTCATCTTACTTTTTCCATCTCTCTCTCTCTCTCTTTGTCTTTCTCTTACACACACACACACACACACACTATCTCTGCATCTATCTCCCTCTCACACACTGCTTTTACACAGTCTATGTCACACACACACACTCTTTCTCTATCTTACACACTCTTTCACACACACAATCTCTTTTTCTCTCTCTTTCTGACACAAACACACACACACACTCTCTCACGCTTTCATCCTGTCTCTCTCTCTCTCTTACTGTGTCTCTTCCACACACACTCTTTTTCTTTCTCCCACGCTCTTTTTGTCTCTCGCTCACACACACACACACTCTCTTTCTCTCACTCTCTTTCCTCTCTATCTCTCTCTCTCTCTCTCTCTCTCTCAGTGTGTATTTAGTAGATTGGTGTTGAGAGAGGCAGGCGTCAGTATTGCATCATTACTCTGGCTGGGAATGTAATCTCTCTGTCTGTCTGGCAGTGTGTGTGTGTGTGTGTGTGTGTGTCTGATTATGTTTGTGTTTCCAAAAGTCATTCTCAGGATACCATTCTGAGTAGGCAGGAAAACAAAGCAAAACAAAGCAATAAAGTGTGTAAGACTGGTGGAGGAGAGCATGCCAAGATGCATGAAAATTGTGATTAAAATTCAGGGTTATTTCTCCAAATATTGATTTCTGAACTTATTTGAATGCTCTCTTTTTGTCTCTCTCTCTCTCTCTCTCTCTCTTTATATATATACATATTTAAGAGGACAATGCTCGTCCACATGTTTCTGCAGTCTGGTACAATATAAAAACAAGTATAAGTGTGTGTGTGTGTATAAGGTGTATTTTAATGGTTTCAGGAGCAGTTTAGACGTGTTTGTTTGGATTAATCTGGTTCTGACAGCTCTGTGTGAACGCCTCGCTCTGCGGTGTTTGCGTCTTTGTGTCGCCAAACTAAACACACTGAAACTCGTCTGATGAACGAGATGAGCGATTAAACCAACCGCTAAACATTCTGCTGATGATTCTGTTTATACCTCCTCATAGACACGTAGCAACCGGCTACATAGCAACAGCAGGGGGTTTACCAAATGTTTGAGGGCACCTGTTCGTCTGCCTTAACCCAACGCACAATCATAAACAGGTGTGTGTTTGTGTGTGTGTGTGTGTGTTTTGGAGTTTGACAGTATGTGTATGATAGAAAGTATGTATATGAGAGTGTATGATATAGAAATACTGTGTGTGTGTGTGTGTGTGTGTGTGTGTGTGTGTGTGTGTGTCCTACTTTCAGAGTTTCAGCACTGTGAGCTCATTCATCAGTAGGCATGAGGCTTACACACACACACACACACACACACACACACCATATCATTGCCACTGAGGAGCCTACAGCACCAGAGCTCCTGGACACCTGGATCGGGAGAGAGAGAGAGTGAGAGAGAGAGAGAGAGTGTGTGTGTGTGAGAGAGAGAGAGAGAGAGAGAGAGAAAGAGTGTGTGTGAGAGAGAGATAGAGAGAGAAAGAGAGAGAGAGAGAGAGAAAGAGAAGTGTCCATCTCTCTCTCTCTCACTGATACTCAGTGCTGATGCCCCATTTAGTTTCTCACTCTGCAGAACTTTCTAGCTTCTGCGCTAACCATGCTAAGCGCTAACTCTTTCCCCATTCAGAGGTTCAGAGCTTAGTATTATTGGCCTGTAGCCTGCTGCTAACCTCAGCTAGCATTGCTGGAGAAGCATTAGCATTACCTGCTAGCTAATATCGCCCTGGCTTACCGGAACACTCAGGGTTCCTCAGTGTAGCATTCCTCAGGGTGGCATTAGCTGCTAACTGCTAACGCTAGCGGTTAGCCGCTAATGCTAATGCTAATGCTGCAGTCAGCCTTAGTAGAAATCTGGAAATCTAAGCTTACTGTAAATAAACAGAAGTGCTTTACTTATCAAATCAAACAGTTTTCAGGAGAGAAATTTGATCCAGATTAAAGTCAATTAGTTTTTTTCTTATTACAGTTTTGTTTATTTACATATCTTGCAAATAACAATTATATTTGCTATATCATGTTTTATTACTATATGAGTGTGTTTGTGTGTGTGTGTGTGTGTGTGTGTGTGTGTGTGTTGGGTTATAGTATGTGTAACAGGGCTGTGTGAGCAGCACTGATGTTTTATTCCTTTTGCACACACTCTTACTCACACACACGCACACACACACACACACACACACACACACACACACACACAGTTCTTCCCCTTCCTCACTTCTGATCACCTAAAAGTAAGTTCGGAGGAGAACTTCAGTGCGAGTTCTCCGGAGAGGGACCGTGGGCCACTGTTGCCGGGAGACGAAGCGGTGAAGGCGGTGACAGGTGTCAAAGCCTTCATCATCCTCCTCCTCCTCTTCATCTTCCTCCCTCTCTTCCCTGCAAATCCAAAGAGCGAGCGAAAGAGTGAAAGAGCAGAGAGCAGCGATTAGCAGCCGCCGGCTCATGAATATTTAATTAAAGCTGGCTTTCTGGGAGCCAGTGAGTGGGCCCCGTTTCGCATCTCATTAATTAAACATCTGAGTTTTCTGGGTGCTTTGATTAAAGATAAAGTGGAAATGGAATGATCAATCAGGATCCAGCAGAACCAGAGCGCAGCGCCGGAGAGCTGCCAAGCACGGGGGCTCCCAGGCGTGTTCATGAGTGTGTTCGCTCGCTCGCGTGTGTGTGTGTGTGTGCCTGTGGACATGTGTGAGTGTGTGTGTGGCAGTAAATTCTCCTTTTGGAGCCACGACTTGGTCAGAAGAGTTTAGATGAGGAAATATGATGTGCGAGTGTGTGTGTTTGAGTGTGTGTGTGTGTTTGAGCGTGTGTGTGTGTGTTTGAGTGTGTGTGAGTGTGTGTGTGTGTGTGTGTGTGTGTGTTTGAGTGTGTGAGTGTGTGTGTGTGAGTGTGTGTGTGTGTGTGTGTGTGTGTTCTGAGGTTTCTCTTTCTAACACACTCCCCTCAGGGTTGAGGTCATTCAGGCTAACACTGCTAACTAACTCCCCATGGCAACCTGCCAGCACCCTCAGAGAGAGACAGAGAGAGAGAAAGATGGAGAGAGAGAGAGAGCGTAAGAGTAAGAGAGAAAGAGAGAGTGAGAGGAGAGAGTGAATTGGGGAGAGAAAGAGAGTGATAGAGGGAGAGAGCACGAGAGAGAGAGAGAGAACGAGAGTAAAAGGGAGAAAGAGAGAAAAAGGAAGGAAGAGAGAGTTAGAGGGAGTAAGAGAGATAAAGAGAGAGGGAGGGAGCGAGAGAATGAGATGGAGATAGAGAAAGAAAAAGTGAAAGAGACAATGAGAGAGAGAGCAAGAGAGTGAGAGTGCGAGAAAGAGAGAGTGAGGTAGTGAGAGAAAGGGAGAAATAAAGAAAGTGAGATGGAAAGAGAGAGTGCGTGAGAGTGACAGAGAGACAGAGGGAGAGAGAGAGAGCGCAAGAGTGAGAGAGAAAGAGAGTGAGAGGTAGAGAAAGAGGTAGAGCTCTCTCTCTCTCTCTCTGTCTCTCTTTCACACACTCTCTTGAAGTGGGGATGAGAGAGAGAGGTTGAAAGAAGAGGCGAAGAGGAGAGAATAGAGAAGACAAGATGAGGGGAGAAAATGAGAGATGTGGGGAAATAATGTTATGAAAGGAGAAGAGAAGAGGGGTGGCAGAGAGGAGAGGAAAGAGGATGAGATGAGGGGCAGAAGAAGAGGAAACAGGTGAGAGGAGGAGAGACAAGTGAAGAAAGTTGAGGGAGAGGAAAGAGTGAAAGAAATAAGAAGAAGAGATGAGAGAAGAAGAGGAGAGGAGAGAGGAGTAGATTATAGAAGAGAAAATTAGAAGTAAGGTGTTTGGAATGAGAGGAGATGAAAGAAAAGGAAAAGAGGAGAGATATAAAAAGAGGTGGATAGATGATGGGTAAAAAGGAAAGAAGAGAGGAGGAATGAGAGGGGGAGAGATCATCTCTATTTGCCAACTAGAGCAGATCTGGCCTGGAGGAGTTCAGATCCTACGCTTAACATTTCCATACATTTAACACTGATTAACATTCATATACTGCAGCTATATATACGTAGAGTTGTATACATTGAATATCCATATTACGGCAAGAACTACTCAACTAAGTCAAGCAAAATATACTTATATATATATATATAAAAAGTAAAGAAAGGTCATCCAAAAAAATGTGAGAATTTTGATGTTATACTGAAGTGCAGTTGCAAAGACGATCAAAAACGTTATGGTGAAACTGGCACTCATCAGGATCACAAGCCAACAAACCAGACTGAACTGCTTCAATTTTTGCACCAGGAGTAAAGCAGCATAAAGTTATCCAAAAGCAGTGTGTAAGACTGGTGGAGGAGAACATGATGCCACGATGTATGAAAACTGAGATTAAAAACCAGGGTTATTCCACCAAATATTGATTTCTCTTAAAACTCTTAAAAAATTATGAATATGAACTTTTTTCTTTGCATTATTTGAGGTCTAAAAAGCTCTACATCTCTTATTTTTTTCCAGAGCTATATATATATATATATATATATATATATACTTGGGGTGAGAGAGGGGTGGGGGCAGCTGGGTAATGAGGGGGTAATTACAGTGCTGACATTCAGCCTGTAGGTTCTGACTGGTGGATCTTCACTGGATCAGTTTAACACATGTCCCCATTAAGTCCAGGCAGCTTGTGTGTGTGTGTGTGTGTGTGAGAGAGAGAGAGAGAGAGAGAGAAAGAGAGAGAAGGACAGATATAGAAAGAGAGACAGTGGTGACCCCGGCTTAATGCAGACTCCCTCATTAGAGTGATCCTCCACTGTGTCTTGCTCTTAATGGCTCTCTCTCTCTTGCTCTGTCTCTCTCTTTCTTCCTTTCTTTCTTTCTTTCTTTCTTTCTTTCTTTCTCTCTCTCTCTCTCTCTCTCTCTCCACTCTTTGTCTATTGTGTAACAGGAGCTGTTAGACATTTACATGTGGTGTTCTAATGGTGTTTTGCTGTTTTATGCACTTAAACACTGAATTAATAACATTTGCATTAGGATTACCTTACATTATATTATGAAGTCAGCTCTGGGAATATCGAAAATTAATATTAATGAGGAGACAACGAGGCATATTAACGAGGCAAAATGTGTTAGAAATACATTTTGCATTGTCAAGAAACTATGGAAAAATTTACTAGTGGTGGAAAAAAACAGAATCAGAAAGGGTCAGGACAGAATCTGCAATATCAAAAATTATTGGAGAGAAAGTTTGGAGTATCAAAAATGTTATGTGACGAAACTGGGAGTATCAAACAAATGTCATATAAACTTGGAATTATTTAAATGTAGTAGACACAAACTTTGAAACAATAAAATAGTGGTGGGGACAAAAAAGTGGATGGACAGAAAATTAGGAATATAAACCCAAAAGAACCCATAGAGAGATATGTCTCTCAGACTCTTTAAAAGATGTTAAAGGTTTCTTACACCACTTTGTCCATCATTTTAACTCATGAAGTTCCATGAAGTGTCACAAATGTATTTATTTGCAGAATGTAGATGTGCTGGGTTAGTGCTGGGGATGAAACTAAATTAGTTTTAGCTCATTTTAAAAGCTTTTAATTGCTTCTACAAATGTTCCAAATGTTTAACCACTCAAATGCTTTAATTAAGTGTTTTACCTTCCATAGATCTGGTTCACTAACTGGAAGTGAATCACCTGAATATTGATTTCACCTGTTACATGCACTATATATATATATACCCTTACACTTCACTTACTCTCTGAAAAGTATTGACAGATTTGTCCTTGTACAAAGCGTTTTTTTCCCATTGCATGTGTTAGCTGTCTTGTTTTTGTCTGTGTTTGACCTTTGGACTGTTTCTCAATTCTGATATGTTTATTCCCTCTTGCTGCTTTGACTACTCCATGTGTTCAACCTTTCTTTTTTTAAAGTTGTTAAACTGCACCTGCCATCCATGCCATGACAGTAGACAAAAGTAATGGAGACAACATTTGGAATATCAATTATTAGAAGGTAATAGAGGGAAATTATGGAAATAAAATGTGCAATAAAAAAATTACAACAGAAAATAAGGAAAAAAATGAGAATGGATGTGTAAAATGAGTGGGGACAAAACTGTCTAACAGATCTCTTTTTCCGCTCTCTGAGATCGTTAAGAAACATCTTTCCATGCCGTTTTCTCGCTCAGCAGTTTTCCACACTGTCCCTCCATCTGATTAGCCCTAAAAGTCCTTTCCCCAGTCAGACGGATCAGTGCTGGGTTCTGCAGACACTGTCCACATGGTGTGTTATCGGGGGCTGTGGTGGAGGAGTGGGAAAGTGTGGAGTAAGGATAAATGATCTGTCGGGTTTCTCGGCGGAGGCGCTGGCTCTCTCCCCGCTGGCCGGCTGTCAGAGCGCGGGAGTCGGTCTGAATCTCTGGGGTTTCCTGAGGAAGCGAGCACGGGCCCGAAAGCGCTCGTGTTTCGAATTCTCTTATGTCAGAACATCTAAAGGGCAGAGGAGGAAGAGAGGAGCATCCCAAAGCAGCCAGAACACTGCCAAACATCTGCAGGAGAACTCGCCCGGAACACGTCTTTAAAAACAGCACATTGTGTGGAGTTTACTGCAGATACAGCCAACTGAAATACAGCTGAGTGCCTTAACTAAACTTAACTCTGTGTGGACAAATGTTTGTGGACACCACATCAGCTCACACAACTCACAACTCGTCTAGTTCCTGTAGAAAAGTTGTTTTTTAAAGCCCACTTTTTTAACCAATGGTCCAAAATATAGTAGAAGTTGTTCCCTGGACAGTACTGGACAGTTACTCCAACAAAATCAGAATCAATCCCCAATGCTTTTGTTCAAACAGTGTGCATGATCTGTAGAGAGCATCATCTAACAGTGCCATTAAGTGTCACACTTAACACCAGCCTTGCAGTCTGATTGGCTAAGAGGCCAACAATCCATGTTACGATATTTGTAACTACAGGGGTTGGACAATGAAACTGAAACACCTGGTTTTAGACCACAATAATTTATTGTGATGACGCACAGTTTTGTAAAAACAGGAGAGTTGAGGTGAACACTGAAATCTGCCGTGATTTGATCAGTCGTGGTTTGGATACAATCCGGGTTAGCACCTGAACATCCCTTTCAGACAGCTTCCTCTTACAGCGTCCACAGTTAATCCTGTTGGATGTGGTTGGTCCTTCTTGGTGGTATTCTGACATTACCGTGGAAACCTTGGCTCTTGATACATCACAAAGACGTACTGTCTTGGTCACAGATGTGAAAAGGAAAAGGACCATTAACAAGATCCACTAGATCCACTTGATCTACTGTTACAGACCCCTCACTGCTCTGGGGGCAGGTCTCTGATTTAGATTTAAAGTCCTGTTTAAAGAGTGGACACGTGATGAGATTTGGGACGCGGCCCTGTGATGACCGAGCTCATTTTATGAGATTTTTTGCTTTTGTGTTTTGTGTTGTACTCTGTGTGCTGTCTGGCAGATGCAACAGGAAAATATCGGCTGTGTGTGTGTGTGTGTGTGTGTGCAGGAATGTCTTGTTGCCATAGCGCCCACTGTCAGTGTGGATGCCTTGAGCGAGCAGTAGAGAGAAAGAGAGAGAGAGAGAAAGAGGAATAAGTGAGGTCTAGAGAGGTAGGTTAAGGTAAAGGTTGAGAGAGATAGATTGTGTTTACGCGTGTGTGTGTGTGTGTGTTGTACCTGTGCTTTGTTAGGAGATGAAGACACCACAGCTCTGTCTCTTTCTGTCTCTCTCTCACACACACACACACACACACACACTGAAAAGGTATAGCTGTACAAATACTATCAGCTATTGTTTTTTGGACACTCATTATGGACGTTTTTAAGGTCTTTTTATCTCTCTCTTTCTCTCTCTCTCTCTCTGTCTCTTTCCTTCTCTCTCTCTCTCTCTTTGACTGTGTGTGTGTGGTGTGTGTGTGTGTGTGCAGCAGTGTGACGGGCTGATCTCCTCATAAACGTGTGTTTAATTGTAAATCTTGTTGGGGTGATGTCCTGTATCGCACCAACAGCAGCAGCCATTCCATTACACACACTCACTCCTGCCTAATAAGGAGCGAACGAGAGAGTGAGAGAGAGACAGATAGAGAGAGAGATAGGTAGAGAAAGACAGAAAGAGAGAGAGACAAAGAGAGATAGATATATAGGAGAGGAATAAAGAGATAGATAGATAGATAGATAGATAGATAGATAGATAGATAGATAGATAGATAGATAGATAGATAGATAGATAGATAGATAGATAAGGAAGAGAAAGACAAAGAAAGAGATGGAAGAGGAGAGGAAGAGAGATGGATAGAGAGGGATAGGGAAAGAGAGAGCGAGAAACAGAGCAAGCTAGTGAGAGAGACAGAGATAGATAGATGAATAGAGAGAGATAGGGAGAGAGAAAGAAAGATAAATAGAAGAAAAATAAATAGAAGAAAAACAGAAGAAATTCTTGTCACACACACATACATTTACAAATAAATGAATAAATAAATTACCAGTCAAAAGTTTGGACACAACTTCTCATTCAGTGTTTTTACTTTATTTGATTTATTTTCTACATTACAGATTAATACTAAATACATGAAAACAGTTAACGGACACATATGAAATGACGTAGTAAACAGTAAAAGAAGCGTTTGTTCTCCACATTAATCTCCTGATCTAAAGCTGATGAACTGAGATGGGGATTTGAGGTTATTTGGGATGAGCTGGAGCTTCACAGTGTGAAGGACAAGCAGCAGCTATTGTTCAGCACCTCCAGGAACTCCTTCAAGATGCAGAGAAAACTATTCCAGGTGACTCTCCCTCATGCAGATTAAAATACCAAGAGTGTGCAGATCTGTCCTCAAAGCTAAATGTGCTACTTAGAAGAATCTAAAGTATTCAAAATTGTCTGGTTACTGTTTACAGAATAGTTCCACATGTGGTCCTGTATAGCTTTAATACAGTCTTAAATATTACATTTATGAAAAAGGAAAGAAAATTGAGATTGAGAAGAGGTGTGTGCAAACTTGTCTGGTACTGTATACAAATGAGCAAATTCACAAATCTGCACAAAACCTGTGTATTTGTACATTGTTGCTGAATAGAAACATGCAGATTGACAAATGTTAAAAAGATCAGTTCACTAATGCATGCATATACAGCTCTGGAAAAAAAATGAATTAAAAATGATGAGTTTCTTTGATTTAACCCAATTAAAAACCTCTGGAATATAATCAAGAGGAAGATGGATGATCACAAGCCATCAAACCTCAAACTGAACTGCTTGAATTTTTGCACCAGGAGTAAAGCAGCATAAAGTTATCCAAAAGCAGTGTGTAAGACTGGTGGAGGAAGAGAACATGATGCCAAGATGCATGAAAACTGTGATTAAAAATCAGGGTTATTCCACCAAATATTGATTTCTGAACTCTTAAAACTTTATGAATATGAACTTGTTTTCTTTGCATTATTTGAGGTCTGAAAGCTGAAAGCCATTTCTCATTTTCTGCAAATAAATGCTCTAAATTTATATATGTTTATTTAGAATTTGGGAGAAATGTTGTCTGTAGTTTATAGAATAAAACAACAATGTTCATTTTACTCAAACATAAACCTATAAATAGCAAAATCAGAGGAACTGATTCAGGTCTTTACATTTTTTTACAGAGCTGTAGAAATATGAAAATTCTCAAATATGCACAAAAATAAATAGATTCACAAATGCCCCAGTTACCCAAATACTAAAAAACTTTCAAATTCATTAATATTGGGGAGAAAATCATTATAAGGAAAAAGCTGGAACATTATCAGCGGATTCCATTCTGCAACATTACAGCCAATTATTCAAACAGCAACCAATCAGACGAGAGGAGGAAGAGAGTGGGGGAATAAGACAAACAAAGAGAGTGAGAAAGAGAGATAAAGAAAATAGAGAGAGGGGGGATTGTTATTGGGTTGTTGAAGCACTGACAGTCGTCCTTATCTTGTCATGAGCAGGACTGTTTCTGTTAAAAGGGGGCGAGAGAGATAGACTAAAAGAGAGAGAGAGAGAGACATTAGCAGTGCCCTAGGTCAGCTCTATCTCTCCATTTGTCTCTCTTCCTCCGTCCTGCTCTCCATTTCTGTGTTTATCGCGTTCTGTGCATCTTGCTGCTTTCCTAAATTCCATTAATTCTCTCTATCTCTCTCTCTCTCTCTGTCCACCACTATCTGTCTATCTCTCTCGCCCACTTTCACAGTCTATCTGCTTTCCTCTCTCTTAATGGCGGTGGTGTCTGTGGGATTTACGCCGGGTGTGTGATGAGTGTCACTTACGTGTCATTTCCTGCTCCGGTGACAGTTCCTCTTCCATCGGAGGATGAGCTCCGCCCGCGAGGAAGCGTCCGATTATAATGGAGGCAGCCAAAAAAAGCAGGCTAGATAACTTCTGGCCATAAGTTTGTGGACATCTACAGTACTTTACTGTGTTTATTCTGTAATCCAGGAGGGTATCAAATATTAATCTGGTCCCTTTAAATCAGGGGTGTCCAAACTTTTTTTGTTGGGGGCCAGAAGGAGAAATATATTTGAAGTCACGGGCCACAGACTATTATTATAAAACAAATAATAAAATATACCACTTTAAATAATACATTTTCCTCATTATTTCATTTACACACCATTTTACTTGACTTACTATCTTTATCTTTGACAGTGTTGTGTAAACTAAGATTTTTCAAATTGATGTTTAATTTCATGATATCTCTTAATATTAAACTCCTTAATTACGGCAACTTTTAGACTCTTTTACCCGTTTTTCTGCGCTAGAAATGCGCACTCTCTCTTCTTTTAGACTCTTTTACCTGTTTTTCTGCGCTAGAAATGCGCACTCTCTCCGCTTTTAGACTCTTTTACCCCGTTTTTCTGCGCTAGAAATGCGCACTCTCTCCGCTTTTAGACTCTTTTACCCGTTTTTCTGCGCTAGAAATGCGCACTCTCTCTTCTTTTAGACTCTTTTACCTGTTTTTCTGCTCTAGAAATGCGCACTCTCTCCGCTTTTAGACTCTTTTACCCCGTTTTTCTGCGCTAGAAATGCGCACTCTCTCCTCTTTTAGACTCTTTGCCCCGTTTTTCTGCGCTACAAATGCGCACTCTCTCCTCTTTTAGACTCTTTGCCCCGTTTTTCTGCGCTAGAAATGCGCACTCTCTCTGCTTTTAGACTCTTTGCCCCGTTTTTCTGCGCTAGAAATGCGCACTCTCTCTGCTTTTAGACTCTTTTACCCGTTTTTCTGCGCTAGAAATGCACACTCTCTCCGCTTTTAGACACTTTGGTCCGTTTTTCTGGTCTAGAAATGCGCACTCTCTCCGCTTTTAGACTCTTTGGTCCGTTTTTCTGGTCTAGAAATGCGCACTCTCTCCGCTTTTAGACTCTTTTACCCGTTTTTCTGCACTAGAAATGCGCACCCTCTCCGCTTTTAGACTCTTTTGCCCCGTTTTTCTGCACTAGAAATAAAAACCTGCTTAACAGCGGGCCAACTTTCATTCTATTTCTAAAATAGGAAACGGGCCGCAAATGGCCCGCGGGGCGTAGTTTGGACACCCCTGCTTTAAATCATATTTTTTAAATTAATAGCTAAAATGTGTTCCTTTGAAGTAATAAAACATACCAGTCCTGCTTAAAACGTTTATAAAAATTTCGTAATCTTTAAAAAACACTTTTATTCTGGTAATTTCCGCCTCTGCAGCGCCCTCTCAGGTTCAACCCTGCTATAGGCGTGGATGATGTGTCCGTGTTCTTTGGGAAGTCAATCAGTCAAATAGTACTGCTGCTGCTGCAGCTCAGCCAATCAGCTCTCCCTCCTGCCTCTAAACCCATACATCACCCAATGATCTTCATCCCAAACTACACCTTCCATTTTTTTGTATTGTGTATTGTAGATAAATTGTTTTAACTAACTTTAAAGGACCGTTAATAAAATATGAGATAAAATATTAATCTGGGAGTATAATTGGATCACATTGGATCAGTGTGTTAAGGAAGACAGATTAGCGGAAAGATTAGCATATAGATTAGCGAACAGATTAGCGGATGGGAAGTGGATCGCTCCTCAGTGATTCGCTGTAAACGTGGCTCGGCCGCTCGGCTGGGATTAGCGGGTCAGTGTGACATTTTGTTGGCGGGTTGTTTACAGATGTTCAGGGGGATTTCTCTCAGCTCAGCGTGATGTTAGAGTCAGGGCTGTAATGATTCAGACCAGCATTTGATTCAATTATATCTTAATTTCATGACATTTTAAGCAAAATTTGAAAAATGGAAAATGAACTGCTTCTAAAATTGCACCTGATAATTAAATTAGATATGTCTAACTCTGACAAGTTAATCTGGAACAGTTCTGTCTATTTATTCATCCATTTGTCCATTCGTCTTTTTGTTTCGTCCCTTTGTTGTTTAATTCATGCATTCATTCATTCATTCATGTGTCCATTCATTCAATTGCTCATTTGTCCTTTGATTTGTCCATCAATTCCATTAGCTTGTCTTGCTGTTCAGGCAATTATTTGCCCATTGGATCATCAGTTTGCCAGTTAATTCATTCATTCATTCATTCGTCTATTTGTTTGTTGCCTTTAATTGGTCTACCCATTCATCCTTTCATTCAGACATCCAATGTTATGCCTGTTTATTTACTCATTTTGTTCCTTCATCTGTTCACTTATTTGCCCTTTAGTTCTTCTTTCTTTTGTTCATTCATTCATTCTTTTCTTTATCTTGCTGTCATTTGGTCATTTGCCCATTCTTTGCCCATCAGTTTGCTAATTCATTCATTCATTCATTTATTTTCTCATTTGTCCTATGTCCTTTCATTTGTCCATCCATTCCATTAGTTGGTCTTGCTGTTTGTTCAGGCAACCGTTTGCCCATTGGATAATCAGTTTGGCAGTTAATTAATTCAATCATTCATCTATTTGTTTATTTACCTTTAATTTGTCCACCTATTTATCCATCTATTCATTCACACATCCACGGTTAAGCCTGTTTTTCATTCATTCATTTGTCTGCTTGTATTTATTTCCATTCGTCTACCAGCTTTCCAGTTCATCCATTCATTTGGTCCATTCATTAGTTCATTTATTTCCCATTTAGTTCTTCTGTCTTTTGTTCATTCAATCATTATTTCATTTGTCTTGCTGTCGTTTAGTCATTTGCCTAGTCTAGCGTCGGTTTGCCAGTTCATTCACTCATTCACTCATTCATTTATTTATTACTTTGACCAGATCCTTTCAGTTGTCCAGCCATTCCATTAGCTGGTCTTGCTGTTTTGTCCATTGAATCATCAGTTTGGCAGGTTCATTCATTCATTCATTCATTCATTCATTCATTCCACTTTTTGTTTATTTGCCTTTAATTTATCCACCTATTCATCCATCCATTTATTCACACATCCACTCTTATGGCTGCTCATTTATTCATTTGTCTGCTTGAATTTTTTCCATTTATCTACCGGTTTAGTCATTTTCATCAGTTGGTAAGTTCATTCATTCATTCATTCATTCATTCATTCATTCATTCATTAATTTATGTTTGTTGGTCTTTCTGTTCATTTGTTCATTCAGTTCTTTGTTTTTTTTATTTGTTTGTTCAGCCATGTGTTTCAAAGCTGTTCACTCACTCACTCATTTGTTATTTTTCATCTGTTCATCTGTTCACCTGCTCATCCATTTGTTTAAGGTCTATTCTTTTGTTCATCTGTTTGTTAGTGCAGATTAAAGCTTATTAAACTTTAGTTATTGTCTGAAGAGTGATGATTCTGTGGTGAAGCTGGTTGAGGATGAGCTGCAGTGAAGAAGATCCTCTCAGATCATTCACTCACCAGCTGCTGCTCTCACAGTCTGACACCCTTACAGCGCGAGAGTCAGCACCCCAGCGGGCACAGTGCGACACACACACACACACACACATACACACTCAACTCTCTCTATCTTTTTATCTCTACCCACTCATCCTTCATCCTTAATATTTTTTTCCTTTCTATTCTGTCACTTTCTTTTTCTTTCTTTCTTTCTCCCTCTCTCTTTCTTTAATATTTAGGAACCACCCTTGCATCTCTACAACTATTTACCTTTCTTTTACAGTCTGTTCTAAAAATGCTCTCTCTCTCTCTCTCTCTCTCTCTCTCTCTCTCTCTCTCTTTCTCTCCATCCATCTCGCTTCAGTTCATATTTACCTTTTACTGATTTCTAAACCTCTGCTGATCATCTCCACACACTGCACTGGACCCACACAGAGAACTACATCTCCCACACCTGCCTTACTGAGTGTGTGTGTGTGTCTGTGTGTGTGTGTGTGTGTGTGTGTGTGTGTGTGTGTGTGTGTGTGTGTGTGTGTGTGTGTGTGTGTCTGTGTGGGTGTCTGTGTGTGTGTGTGTGTGTGTGTGTGTGTGTGTGTGTGTTCAACAGTACTGGTAAGGATGTCAGCAATTCTGAGTCATCCTGAGACGACCTCCTGTAACAGCAGTGATGTACAGCACACCACCTCTCTCTCTCTCTCTTTCTCTAAATCTCTCTCTCTTACTTTATATCTCCTCTCTCTCTCCTTCTCTCTCTCTCTCTCTCTCCCTGTCTCTGTCTCTCTCTCTCTCTCTCTCTTTTATGTTAGAGCTAAATCTGTCCCTTGCTTCTCATCTCCTTAGCAACACTCTTTGTAAACATATTGTGTACACACACACACACACACACACACACACACATTCAAAGACAATGGTGCAAACAGCAACTAATGTCAGAACAGTACACAGGAATGAGTGAAAGAGAGAAGAGACACACACTAACAAAGTACAATACATTTCCCTCAGCAGTGCAATTTTTGCTCTATATATACCTCAGCTATGCTGTGCTGTTCTAATCATAAAAGTACTTAAACAATGCAATTGTCATATAAATGTACCATATTAGTGCAACTCAAGTCACATGCAGCTAGCCAACTTTGGAATTTACACAGAGAATGGTAAACAAACAAATGCTAATCCTAGCTTAGCCTAGCTTAGCCCAGCTAACTTTACTATCCTAGCCCTGTACAGCTTAATCATTTAACTGGAAAACAGCCAGATTGTGAGGTGCTTGTTTGTAAGAAAATAAACTATTATCGAGTTTAAAAAATGTTTGCTAAAATATGATGAGTAGAGAGTAAAACAAAAAAAAAACTACAAAAAAATAAAAGTAAACCAGCCCTTTATCGGCTCTCCATGCAGGTGTTGTGCCGAATTCAGCACCCCCGCCAGGAAAAGCACCCGCCTTGTAGGAAATAATAAAAAATAGGCATGTCACCTGCAGCCTCTCACAGGAGGGGATGCTTTTCCTGGCGGGGGTGCTGAATTCGTCACAACACCTGCATGGAGAGTTAGTTTTGTTTTTTTTTACTCTCCGAGAGGGGGTGCTTTTCTTGGCGGGGGTGCTGAATTCAGCAACATAGTAGTGCCGAAATCTGCACCCCTGCTATAAAAAGCACCCCCTCTCGACTTCTTGATAAAAGAGCTTTAACTTTACTTAGAAATCCAAATCCGAGAGGGGGTGCTTTTCCTGGCGGGGGTGCTGAATTCAGCAACATAGTAGTGCTGAAATCTGCACCCCTGCCATAAAAAGCGCCCCCTCTCGTCTTCTTGATAAAAGCGCTTTAACTTTATTTAGAAATACGCTCCGAGAAGAGGTGCTTTTCCTGGCGGGGGTGCTTAATTCCGTGACATAGTAGTGCTGAAATTTGCACCCCCGCCATAAAAAGCACCCCCTCTCGTCTTCTTGATAAAAGCGCTTTAACTTTACTTAGAAATACGCTCCGAGAAGAGGTGCTTTTCCTGGCGGGGGTGATGAATTCAGCAACATAGTAGTGCTGAAATTTGCACCCCCGCCATAAAAAGCGCCCCCTCTCGTCTTCTTGATAAAAGCAATTTAACTTTACTTAGAAATCCAAATCAGAGAGGGGGTGCTTTTCCTGGCAGGGGTACTGAATTTAGAAACATAGTAGTGCTGAAATCTGCAACCCCGCCATAAAAAGCACCCCCTCTCGTCTTCTTGATAAAAGCGCTTTAACTTTACTTGGAAATACGCTCCGAGAGGGGGTGCTTTTCCTGGCGGGGGTGATGAATTCAGCAACATAGTAGTGCTGAAATCTGCACCCCTGCCATAAAAAGCACCCCCTCTCATCTTCATGATAAAGGGGCTTTAACTTTACTTAAATATGCTCTGAGAGGGGGGCTTTTCCTAAATTCAGCATAACACCGGCTCTTTCCCTCACTCCCTGCTGTCTGTACACAGCACCGCTAATGGCTTGGGGAGTGATGGTCCGCCATTGTTGCTGCAGAAAGAAATGCTAACATTAAAAGACTCTGCAATCAGAGTGATTGTTCTGTATTAATTATACAGGCTGATTATTTTTGGTTGCCAAATATTCAGTGTATCTTGGTATATGAAAGAGAGTGAAAGAGATGGAAAGAGAGAGAGGGAGCGACAGTACATGACAGAAAAGGAAGAAAGAGAAAGGACGGGATAGAGATAGAGAAAGGAGGCTGTGTATTTGTGTGTGTGTGTGTGTGTGTGTGTGTGTGTGTGTGTGTGTGTACTATTGCCTGATTAAAATGCCTCTCAGCAAGTGGAATTAAACCACACACACACACACACACACAGCTCCAAGCTGGGAGTGCCTGCAGCACACAGATAGCTAGCTGCCTGCCTGCATGTGTGTGTGTGTGTATGCTTGTGTGTGTGTCTGTGTGTGTGTGTGTGTGTGTGTGTGTGTGTCGTTAATTAACAGGTGAATGCAGTGGGTGTGTGTGTCGTCTCTCTCATCCCAGAGTGTGTATCACTACACACACTGACAGACAGCTGACATAAATTCATCCATAGAGCAATAAAAGGACTCACACACACACACACACACACAAACACACACACACACACACACACACACACACACAAACACACACACTCCTTTATAAGCGCTCAGACTGGGGGAAATGTAGTCAGCTAAACAGAATGAGCAGGTGGCTGATTTTGCTGAATGAATTTGGGCAAAAGATACAGAGGCAGTGATACAAAGAGAGAGAGAGAGAGAGAGAGAGAGAGAGAGAGAGAGGAAGGACAGAGGGACAAAAAGAGTGAGAGATGGAGAATGGGTGGAGCTTAAAATCTCACTGAATTACAGTTTTATATCATAATAAAATGACACTGATGCATCAGGTCATTTGCTATAGTTTATAGCAGAACCGCTGGCTGCTACAGCATCATTTAGTGGTTGCTAAGGTGTTGCTATGCTTATGTGCTGTAGTTACGTAACAAAATGTCCAGTGTCTACATATGACAGTTTAAAATCATCCACATAAGGCTACAACGTCCTTAATATAAAATAAAAAAAATCGCTGGCATAATTTTTATGAGGCACCTGACAGAGGCTAATTACATCTGCATTATAACATGTAATTGGTTGCTGAGGTGTTGGTTGCTATGGTATATCTGTTGGTGGCTACAGTGTTGCCATGGTATAGCTGTTGCTGCAGTATACCTGTTGGTGGTGGCAGAGTTGCTATGGTATAGATGTTGGTTGCTGAGGTGTTGCTAGGTGGTTGCTGTTCTGAGGTGTTGCTACAGTATACCTGTTGGTGGCTGCAGTATTGCTATGGTATAGATGTTGGTTGCTGAGGTGTTGCTAGGTGGTTGCTGTTCTGAGGTGTTGCTACTGTATACTTGATGGTGGCTACAATGTTGATATGGTATATCTGTTGGTGGCTGCAGTGTTGCTATGGTATAGAAGTTGGTTGCTGAGGTGTTGCTACAGTATATCTGTTTGTGCCTACAGTGTTGCCATGGTATAGCTGTTGCTACAGTATATCTGTTAGTGGCTGCAGTGTTGCTATGGTATAGCTGTTGGTTGCTGAGGTGTTGCTACAGTATGCCTGTTGGTGGCTACAATGTTGCTATGGTATAGAAGTTGGTTGCTGAGGTGTTGCTACAGTATATCTGTTTGTGCCTACAGTGTTGCCATGGTATAGCTGTTGCTACAGTATATCTGTTAGTGGCTGCAGTGTTGCTATGGTATAGCTGTTAGTTGCTGAGGTGTTGCTACAGTATATATAGGTTGGTAGCTACAGTGTTGCCATGGTATGCTGTGCTGGTAGTGTGGCTTTAGTATATCTGTTGGTGGCTGCAGTGTTGCTAGGTGGTCACTGAGGTGTTGCTTCAGTATATTCGTTGGTTGCTAAAGTGTTGCTAAGTGGTTACTAAGGTGTTGCTGGGTTTTTGCCAGGTGCTTGCTAGGTTATTGGTATGGTAGTTGCTGAAGTATCTCTTAAAACCTCAGTATCTCTTTATGTGGTCCATTTCTGCTGCAGGTGTGGAAGCTATCTGCTCCTGGTGCTGCATGTGGGGCTGTGTGATTGGTTCATTTTGTAACATGATGCTTCCACTTATGGTGTTACTTCCCTTTTTATCAGTTTATCTTAATAAAGCACAATGTACTGGATTGGACTGGAGCAAGGGTACATAACAGCATGGTGATAAATGCTCGTCAAACACTGGCCTGCATGGAGAAAAATCATTTGATACCAGAACGGTTGCTGGTTTAGAGGAACTCCTCATTGCAAAATGCTGAGCAATGCAAATGATCCACAGTTCGATTGGAGTTCTTGTGTGTGGAAACAAACCAAAACCTAGAATTGTTTCTTTGTGGGGACTCATTTATTTGGTTTTAGCAGATTTATTTAGAAATTGCCTTAAATATTGGCATGGTTCCTGTTTAGGTGTTGGTTGGTAAAGTGCTGCAAGGTGGTTGCTATGGTGGTTTCTATGTAACTGTTCTTCTATTACATTTCTTTCCTCTTTTACGTAACTAAAAATGTGATGAATTGTGTGATTAATGTACGTTACACTGTTTAAACTCTTCCTCAGAACGGCGGTAATAAATCCAGGGCTGTAAGGGGTTGCCGTGGTCCTCTTGCGGTCGGCGGGGTATTAGCGTGAGATAATGCGCTGGTTTTGAGGGAGGGGTTTACTGATTCTTACCACAGGATAATCACACAGAGAGGGAGCGGAGGCGCATCTGCAAATCCTCCAAGCCATTAGCACAAACTTTCTATTATTTATGATTCTGCAGTGGATTACGCCCCCCCCCCCCCCCCCCTCCTCGCGCTTCCCCTCGGCGGGCTTTTAACTTTTAACGCGGGAACACGTGACGGACGCCACTGCTTTCATTTCCCCTGGTTTTACGATGGCGGGTTGTTTAGCCGGCCGCCGGCCTGTCTGGGCTGTGATGTATGGCGCAGTCTGCAGCAGCAGTGCACTGCTAACCAGCGTCACCACCACACTTCATACGAACCCGAGGAGGGAGATTTAACGATATGAACACAAAATGTGAACACAAAGTATGATAAAACACAATGGGAAACACGATACATTAAAATGCAAAACTAAATTAGTTTTTTAGCACTTAGTTTAAGTAGGATTTCCCAGATTTTCCCAGAATAAGAATAGTTTGGCGTAAACGTTCACTGTGGACCTCACCCTACCTCACTCTACCTCACTCTACCTCACTCTAACTGACTCTTCCTTACTCTACCTCACTCTACTTCTCTTTACCTTAATCTACTTTCATCTACCTCACTCTACCTAGCTCTTCTTCACTCTACCTGACTCTACCTCACTCTACCTCAATGTACCTCACTGTTTCTCATCCAACCTCAACCTACCTCACTCTATCTGACTCAAGCTCTCTCTACCTGACTCTTCTTCTCTCTACCTGACTCTTCTTCTCTCTACCTGACTCTTCTTCTCTCTACCTGACTCTTCTTCTCTCTACCTGACTCAAGCTCTCTCTACCTGACTCTTCTTCTCTCTACCTGACTCTTCTTTTCTCTACCTGACTCTTCTTCTCTCTACCTGACTCTTCTTCACTCTACCTGACTCTTCTTCTCTCTACCTGACTCTTCTTCTCTCTACCTGACTCTTCTTTTCTCTACCTGACTCTTCTTCTCTCTACCTGACTCTTCTTCACTCTACCTGACTCTTCTTCTCTCTACCTGACTCTTCTTCTCTCTACCTGACTCTTCTTCACTCTACCTGACTCTTCTTCTCTCTACCTGACTCTTCTTCACTCTACCTGACTCTTCTTCTCTCTATCTGACTCTTCTTCTCTCTACCTGACTCTTATTCACTCTACCTGACTCTTCTTCTCTCTACCTGACTCAAGCTCACTCTACCTGACTCTTCTTCTCTCTACCTGACTCTTCTTCACTCTACCTGACTCTTCTTCTCTCTACCTGACTCTTCTTCACTCTACCTGACTCTTCTTCTCTCTACCTGACTTTTCTACTCTCTACCTGACTCTTCTTCTCTCTACCTGACTCTTCTTCACTCTACCTGACTTTTCTACTCTCTACCTGACTCTTCTTCTCTCTACCTGACTCTTCTTCTCTCTACCTGACTCAAGCTCACTCTACCTGACTCTTCTTCTCTCTACCTGACTCTTCTTCACTCTACCTGACTCTTCTTCTCTCTACCTGACTCTTCTTCTCTCTACTTGACTCTTCTTCTCTCTACCTGACTCTTCTTCACTCTACCTGACTCTTCTTCTCTCTACCTGACTCTTCTTCTCTCTACTTGACTCTTCTTCTCTCTACCTGACTCTTCTTCTCTCTACCTGACTTTTCTTCTCTCTACCTGTCTCTTCTTCTCTCTACCTGACTCTTCTTCACTCTACCTGACTTTTCTTCTCTCTACCTGACTTTTCTTCTCTCTACCTGTCTTTTCTTCTCTCTACCTGTCTTTTCTTCACTCTACCTGACTCTTCTTCTCTCTACCTGACTCTTCTTTCTCTACCTGACTCAAGCTCACTCTGCCTGACTCTTCTTCTCTCTACCTGACTCTTCTTCTCTCTACCTGACTCTTCTTCTCTCTACCTGACTCTTCTTCTCTCTACCTCTTGCTCATCCAACCTCAATCTACCTGACTCTAGATCACTTTCTCTACCTTACTCTACCTCACTCTGCCTCAGTGTACCTCACTCTACACTACCTCACTCTACTTCTCTCTAACTCGTTCTACCTCACCAAACCCTTTCTCAACTTCACACTACCTCTCTCTTCCTCACTCTACCTAGCTCTTCTTCACTCTACCTCCCTCTACCTCAATCTTCTTCACCCAACCTCACTCTACCTGACTCTACCTCTCTCTACCTCACCCTACCTCGCTCCACCTTTCTCTACTTCTCTCTACCTCAATCTACCTCACCCTACCTCACTCTACCTTGCTCTGCCGCGCTCTACCTCAGTCTGCTTTATTCTAACTGACTCTCAATACCTCAATATGCCTCACTCTACCTTGTTCTACCTTACTCTGCCCCACACTACCTCTCTCTACCTCACTTTACAATCTATATTACTCTATCTGACTCTTCCTCACTCTACTTCTCTCTGACTCTACTTCAATCTATCTTACTCTACCCGACTCTTCCTCACTCTACTTCTCTCTGACTCTACCTCAATCTATCTTACTCTACCCGACTCTTCCTCACTCTACTTCTCTCTGACTCTACCTCAATCTATCTTACTCTACCCAACTCTTCCTCACTGTACCTCTTTGCCTCGCTCTACTTCAATGTTCCTAACCCAACCTCACTCTACCTCTCTACCTTACCCTACTTCTCTCTATCTTGTTCTACCTCACTATACACTTCCCTACCTCACCCTACCTCACACTACTTGTCTCTAGCACACTCTACCTCATGCTACCTGTCTCTATCTCACTTCACCTTGCTCTATCTTACTCTACCTTGCTGTAACTAGCTCTACCTAACTCTACTTCACGCTACCTTATTCTACCTCACTTGCCTTACTCTACCTCACACTATACTTCACTCTGCCTTACCCTTACCTCACTTACCTATCTCTACCTGACTCTATCTACCTATTTCCTCTTCACTTTACCACACCTTATCTTGCTCTACATGACCTGCATTGGTCTACCTCACTCTAAATCACTGTGCTCTGGTATAGGTGTTAGATTCTTAGGTGTTGCTACAAGCAGTTGCATAGGTACAGTATAGTAGTTGGCTGCTAGTTTGTGCCTGGTGGTTGCTGAGGTGTTGCAATCATATAGCTGTTGGATGTTGAGGTGTTGTGAGATGCTTGCTATGACTTAGGTGTTGGTTGCTATGGTGTTTCTTTTTCTGTTGTTTGCCAAGTTTGTTGCTAGCTGGTTTCTGAGGTGTTGTGAGGTGTCTGTTAATGATTTGTATTTGCTGCAGTGGAGTAAAAGTGAATTAAACTCCGTAACTGTAGCGTTAGCAAACAGTACTCACCATAAATCCTAGTTCTTTTGTTGCTGCACTTGTAGCTTTGCCTCAGGTTGATTACAATCATTTAATACTGTTTTTAATTATTTCCAGTAGCAGTATAATTATCTCAGCCTAATGATCATACACTCCTATAAATCCATTATTTATTGGAATCAGTGTAACTGTATACTGTATCAGACTCAGCCAGAGAAAGAGAGAGAGAAAAAAAGAGAGAGAGAGAGTGTACAGAGTGTATTACTGTAGCTCTATCAGTCATCAGTGTAGCGCTCTCTCTCTCTCTCTCTCTCTCTGCATTTGCGTAACTTTCTCCAATATCAACTTTATAGAATTTCAATGTTCTCAAACTTTTTTCTAACTGAATCAAAAAGTTTAAAAATATTTGAGAAATATGCCCAAATATTTGCGGACACATTAACTAGGGCTGTAACTAATGATATTTTGGTAGTCGACTAATCTGACAATGATTTTTTTCAATTAGTCGATTAGTCAACGATTATTTCTGCCATGCCCTCCATCTCTGAAAAAAGATAGAAAACAGCTGAACATGAGATTTAAAAGGCATTAAAATGTCTAGATGTTATTTAAACATGGGAATTACAAGTATTTAGTGATTTAATATGTAATATTAATATGTAATATGGCTTGAGTCCAACCTCAATAAAAAAATACACAAGATATCACCTCACAACTTATACAGGTGTGGGTGTATAAGTGGAGTAAGACTTCATGATCGTTTACTTTCTGCTGTTCCAATAATTTTACCATGTTGGTAGCTTATAGTTTATTGGTGATAAGGTGTTAATGATGGTTGCTATGGTGTTGGTTTCCAAGTAATATTTAGGTGGTTGCTAAGGGACAACCACTAAAGTAGGCACTGCAGTTGCATTAACTCTTAAACAAGAAGAGCATTGATTTTTATCAGATTTTTACTTTTTTTTAAACAGAGTAAAGTTACTTTATAGATAGATATAGATATAGATGTATTAAACACAGAGTGATTTATTTTAAGCGTTTATTTCTTTTATTGTTGATGATTATGACTTACAGCCAATGAAAACCCAAAAATCAGTGTCTCTAAAAATGTTAATATTATATAAGACCAATTGGTATTTTTGGCAGTGTGGGCAGTGTGCCAATTCCTGCTGGAAAATGAAATCCACAAGATTTTCCGAGAAAACACTGCTTTCACTTTGGACTTCATAAATCACAGTGGATCAACACCAGCAGATGACATGTCTCTTTATCCAAACCATCACTGATTGGTGGACACTTCACACTAGACCTCAAGCAGTTTGGACTGTGTGTCTCTCCACTCTTCATCCAGATTCTGATCCCTTGATTTACAAATGAAATGTAAAATTTACTGATGATCAGTGATGGTTTGGAGAGACATGTCATCTGCTGGTGTTGATCCACTGTGTTTTATTATCAAGTCTAAAGTCAGTGCAGTTTTGTTTTCCCACAAAATCTTACAGCACTTCATGCTTCCCTCTGCTACTGACAACTTTTATGGAGATGAGGATTTCATTTTCCAGCAGGACTTGGCACACTGCCCACACTGCCAAAAGTACCAATTATTCTGTAAGCCATAGTTATCAACAATAAAGGAAATAAGTATCTAAAATAGATCACTCTGTGTTTAATACATCTATATAATATATGAGTTTCACATTTTGAACTGAATTACTGAAATAAAGTAACTTTTTTGAGATGCACCTGTGCTGCTCAGTGGAACGCTCCTGCAGCGTGAGCTGGGCTGGCTGGCAGGTTCTCTGTGTATCAGGTTCTCTGTGCTTTAGACTGATTTAGACCTGCTATCAGCCTCTACTGTAACTATAACCACAATGACTGTGCAGACAGTCTGGCTCCGAGGAACGCTTCTTACTGGACGAAAGAAGCCGCTGGAAGTCCATAACCATAGAGCTGAGGTCAGTTTATCCTTGGACGCTTTAGGATTATGCTTGGGATGTTGGTGGTTTGGACCAGTGGTCATCAAATGGCCTCCTGGAACTCTCTGTCCTACCCTCTCCAAGTCTCTGCTACGCCTACTTCTAACAGTGTTTAGTAGAGCAGGGAGTAGAGGATTAGTCTTTTGTTGGAATAACTGTTTCTACTGTCCAGAAAAGAGTGTGTACTTGATTTTGGAGCAGAGTTGCTGTGAGGGTTTGATTGCATTTAGCGACAAGAGCTAAAGTTAGAGAGCTCAAGATGTTGGATGAACACCAGCCCACCTTATTTATTTGGACCTCCTGACTCATTCAGTTCTAAAGTATTGGATGGAGCGCCATCATTCTAGTAAACACAGATCTTCCACGGCTCCACAGCTCAATACTGGGGGCTTAATACCCCTCTACACCACATCCAGCATTAGGCATGGTGCCATGGTTTGCTCTAAAGAGTCCAGTAAAAAGTAACAAGAATTTCTTAATTTTAGGTAGGTAGGTTGTATTCAGAGCCAAACTGTAAAACAAAGTTGAGTTCCACATGTTTAGTTCTCCTGGATGCCCTCAGCCAGCATGTGTATATCACAGAGGTGGAAAAAGTACTGAAAAATTGTAATTGAGTAAAAGTACCTTTACTTTGCTAAAATTCTACTCAAGTAAAAGTAAAAGTACCCATCTAAAAATCTACTCGAGTAAAAGTAAAAGTACCCATCTAAAAATCTACTCGAGTAAAAGTAAAAAGTACTCAATATAAAATGTACTTTGAGTACCCCCCCAAGCATTTTATTTTTTACTCAGTAATTGGGAGTTTTCCAATGTAGCGAAGTAAATTACTTGTGTCAAAATGTACTTGAGTAAAAAACTACTTTTAATTTTTAAAAATTGTAAAAACTACTTTAAAAATGACAAATTACTCATATAATCTACTCAATTACAGTAACTTGAGTAAATGTAATTAATTACTTTCTACCTCTGGTATATCATCGCTGTCCTATGAAAAACACTTATCTCCATCTTTGTCGATTTCAATTTTTTTTTTTACATAATTTGAACAGACAAACTGTCCCTCACGCTGTGCCAAAATTTCTTGACGAACCGACCAATAAAAACTCTTTAAAATGAACTGAAGTAAACTCTTTTTACATTGACTTCCATTGAACGTTTACAAGGTTTTTCTTTCTTTTTTCTCTCACTAAAGTTGCTGTTTTGGAGATAAGTGTTTTTTTATTGGACAGCGACGATATGTTCAGTTCCGTCAGCAGCTCACCTGATTTACCAAATTTACCAATTTACCAAACCAGGTGTTGATTAATATGATGAGAACTAGAAATAAATAAATATATTTTAAGGAAAACATGGCTGTAAAAGCTGCACTGATTTTTTTGTAAAGTTGCTGTAGTGTTTTACTGAGTTAGTAAACACTTACTTCACAGATAAGAAGCGTTTTCTTTACTTAAAATTCCCCGCAGGTGCCTAAAACTTTTGCACAACACTGTTCCCTCGCTCGCCCACCCGCCCCGACTCAATCAGACAGAGAAACATTAGACCACTTCAAACTCACACTCAAACTCACACTGAGACACGAGTCAGAACACAGGAGAGAGAGAGAGAGAGAGAGAGACAGAAAATGAAAGAGGGTAAATGAAAGAGATGACAAAGAGAAAGTAGAAGAGAAACAAAGGAGACAAAGAGCAATAAAAATGAAAGACAGAGATAGAAAATGATAAGTGATAAAAGGAGAATTGAGAAAGAGACTAAAACAAGACAGTTTAAGAAAGTGAAGAGAGATTGAAAGAGAGTTAAGAAAGTTGGGGAGACTGACGAGTGTTGTGTGTGAAAAAGAGAGAGAATTGGTGAATTAAAGAGAGAGAGCAATAAGAATGAAAGTTAAAACAAGAAAGAAAACATAGAGAGAGAAAAGTTTGAGAAAGTGAGGAAAGGAGACAGAAATGAGAGAGAGAAGAGAGAGAGAGATCTTTTTGTGAATGAAAATTGATAATAGATGAATGAAAGTCTAGAATGAGAGACTGGAGAAAAAGAGAAAGTGGAAGAGAAACATTTGTGAAAGACGAGAAAAAAGAGAATGCTGAAAAAAATTGAAGAGACAGACGCGAGAGAGCGAAATTGTTACAGTTGAAAGTTGAGAAAAACAGACAGAAACTTGAGTTGAGAACATGAGTTGAGAAAAAGAAAGAGAAAAGAGAGTGTTGAGAAAGTGAGAGAAAAATGTAATGTAGTAAGAGAGAAGCTGTTTTTAAGAAAAATGCTTTAAAGAAAGTAAAAGAGTTCAGACAGAGAGAAAAATGATCAGAAAACATCATATCAGCAACCTAGCAACCATTTACCACATGGTTCCAACACGACAAACCACACAAAAACCACGTTCTTGCTTAGCAACCACTGAGCAACACCATTACAGTCACTTGATATAGGGCTGCACGATATTGGAAAAAAATTACATTGCAAATGTTCTTATTTCCATGATATTAAACAGTGCAGGGCCCGTGACATCACCAGCCCCGCCCCCACCCATGCATGCGTCTTGAGCCAGCACAGAGCTCTCAAAACCAGAGAAAAACAGCAAAATAACAAGAATCTGCCCTTTAATCAGCCATTTAAATGGCTTTTTAAAAGTTAAATAAGAGCTTTTGTTTTTCTGTGATTTAAAGCGTGAATTTAGCTGTAAATGGAAACATCTGCGCCGCAAAACTGTGCCGGACTGAGGTGCACAGCTTTCGACATGTGCTCACATTTACACAAACAAAAGCCCCCCCCCCCCCCCCCCCCCTTCGCACTTCCCCTGCTCCTCGAGCTTCTCAGGCAGCAGCAGCCTGTCACTCACACAGACACAGAGACAGCGCTGTGTATTTACTTCTATGTCAAGAATCTAAACATTGCAACATGACGTGTTTGATTTAATTGCCTTAAGTGACCTTGCACGTCCTGCGATGTGATTTTAGCGCATGCGCACATCGCGATGACGATGCTTAAACTATATATCGTGCAGCCCTAACTTATGATATCTGTAGGTGTTGATATAGGCTCAGTAGGCTGATAGCACTCTAATATAATGTTGGATTTTTATCTCTCTTTTTGTGTAATAATTAGTTTCACTATTGTAAACAGTGTGTGAGCAGCTGTGGATCTTACTCAGCTCTGTGTGGGGAGGCAGGAGTGTCCCGGCTGTGGTTGGTGGGCGGGGCGGTTCTGGCTGGAGGCTGCAGTGGAGGCGGGTTTGGAGCGTGATGGGTCAGCGGGGCCCGTTTGGCTGCAGAACCGTCTCTGGGCTTCTGCTCTTTCCTGCTCTTTTCTGCTCTCAGCCTTTCAGTCTCTCAGCCTCACATCCAACCAAAACATTCCTCACATTCTCTCTCTCTCTCTCTTTCTTTCTCTCTCTTTCACACACACACTCACTCTACACACTCCCACATATATACACTAAACCTATACTTCATAACTCACTCCACTCTAACTTCACTTTCCTACTGACTCCTACACACTCCCACATACAGGAAAAAAAAAAAAAACTTTAATACACAAACTACTGCTCTCATTCCATAATAACACATAAAACCATATCAACCACCCTGTTCTATAATCTATAATCTCTCTATATATATTATAATCTCAATACTAACACTATACCATATCAACCACCCTGTTCTATAATCTATAATCTCTCTCTATATATTATAATCTCAATACTAACACTATACCATATCAACCACTTCGTTCTATAATCTATCTCTCTACATACTGTATCTTCTATACTAACACTATACCATATCGACCACCCTGCTCTATAATCTATATCTCTCTCTACATACTATAACATCGATACTAACACTACACCATATAAACCACCCTGTTCTATAATATATAATCTCTCTCTACATACTATAACCTCAATACCAACACTGTACCATATAAACCACCTCCTACCTTCTCTATTCTGTCTCTCTATGCCATTCTATACATTTTCATCCTCAGCATTAGAGGTATACCACATAAACCACCATCCCATTTTCTCTGTTCTGTCTCTCTCTACCCATTTTTTACTTCCCCTATCCTCAATAAATAACACTATACCATATAAACCACCCTGTTCTACAATCTATCTCTCTCTACATACTATAACCTCAATTCTAACACTGTACCATATCAACCACCCCGTTCTGCAATCTATAATCTCTCTCTACATACTATAACCTTGATACTAACACTATACCATATAAACCACCCCCTAATTTCTCTATTCCATCTTTCTGTCACTTTTTACATCCTCTATCAACACTTAACACTATACCATATAAACCACCCTGTTCTATAATCTATCACTCTCTACATGTTATAACCTATATATTTAACTTATACCATATAAACCACCCCTACTTTCTCTATTCTGTCTCTCTCTACCCATTTTTTACATCCCCTATCCTCAATAAATAAGACTATACCATATCAACCACCCCCTATTTTCTCTATTGTGTCTCTTTCTTCCACTCTCTACACACTACAGTTTACAGATTACTACTATACCGTATAAACCACCCCCTGTTTTCTTTATTGTGTCTCTTTCTTCCACTCTCTACACACTACAGCTTACAGATTACTAGTATACCATATAAACCACCCACCTTTCTTTACTCTGTTTCTCTTTGTCTCACTTTTTGCATTCTCCGTCCTCCACATACAGTAAACTATATCGTATAAACAGCCCTTTTTTTCTATTTCACAATCCGTGCTCTGCGTTAAGACTATGCCCTATAAACCACCCCATTGTTTTATTTCTATTGTTACTTTCTTTGTTCCCTTGCGTTCTTTCTGTGTTCTTTCTCTGTGTCTCTGTGGAGAGAGAGAGAGAAAGAAAGAGAGCTGCTGCGTGTTTTCGTTTGAAATCAGTCCATTGCTGATTCTCTCTCTTTTTCTTTCTCTTTCTCTTTCTTTCTCTCTCTTTCTCTCGATCGCTCGCTCACTTGCTCGCTCCCTCTTTCATCTTGTGCTGGAGCTGATCTGCTTCATTACGTTGTGTTGCTGATGAGGAGTTCCTGTAATGCAAATAAATCAGGAGCTGAACGCTCTTCCTCTCTCTTTCTCTCTCTCTCTCTCTCTCTCTCTCTCTCTTTTTCTCTCTGTGCTCACAGTTAATAATAGATCAGTGTTGAAACAGTGGTGTGCATGAATTCATACCGGAAAGAGGGATTCTCTCTTCATTTATATTTGAGCCGGTGTGCTGATGACCCCGAGGGATGCCGCTGAAAGCTGGCAGCGCTGTCTCCGGCTGGCCTGATTAGGGATTGTTTTTTATTTTTGACTGAAAAGCAGATCAGTAAACCTCTCTCACAATCCAGGTTTTTCCATTATTTTATATAAATATAATCCGTTCTATCTGTATATCGTAACTTCCAATAAAAAACATGTATCTCCAATAGACCTGTCACGTTATTTTTTTTTTTGTGAATGATATGTTGTCCCAGAAATGATTATTATAATAAAAATTAAAATATAATAAAAAACACGATATTGTTGGCATTTTAAGACCATTAAATGGCACTAATATAATGATAAAATAATACAATAACAAAGGAGTTACACCCTTTAAAAGACATGAAACTTTGCATTCCTGTTCACACCTGATTTTGGAACCCAAAAAGTATATATATATATATATACAGAGGTGGAAAAAGTACTGAAAAATTGTAATTAAGTAAAAGTACCTGTACTTTGCTAAAAATCTACTCGAGTAAAAGTAAAAGTACCCATCTAAAAATCTACTCGAGTAAAAGTAAAAGTACCCATCTAAAAATCTACTCGAGTAAAAGTAAAAGTACCCATCTAAAAATCTACTCGAGTAAAAGTAAAAAGTACCCATCTAAAAATCTACTCGAGTAAAAGTAAAAGTACCCATCTAAAAATCTACTCGAGTAAAAGTAAAAGTACCCATCTAAAAATCTACTCGAGTAAAAGTAAAAAGTACCCATCTAAAAATCTACTCGAGTAAAAGTAAAAGTACCCATCTAAAAATCTACTCGAGTAAAAGTAAAAAGTACCCATCTAAAAATCTACTCGAGTAAAAGTAAAAGTACCCATCTAAAAATCTACTCGAGTAAAAGTAAAAGTACCCATCTAAAAATCTACTCGAGTAAAAGTAAAAGTACCCATCTAAAAATCTACTCGAGTAAAAGTAAAAAGTACTAAATTTAAAATGTACTTTGAGTAAATGTTACATAGTTACTTTTAATTATTTGATATAAAAAAGTCAAAACAAATCATAAATTAAATTGTTTTTAATGAACTATTATTCCACATAATAATTTGGACCTGTCAGGCAGTATTTGTTCAGATCACCCCATAAAACCTTTTTTTAAGAACAAGTGTCATAGGTTTCTATGACCCATTTTTTCTTTACTATTAAAAAGTTATGGTCATATATGTGAATATATACTGTAATTTTATAGTTTTACAGTTCATTACTATTTTTTAATTTGCCATTGCTCTGCTTTAATTGCTACTTACAGGTTTTTTTTTAACATTTAAGCAGATTGTTTATTGATAAAAAATACTTACACCACATGCTTTCGCAGGTTTGATGTGGAAGATTTGAAAGCTGACAGTTCTGTCCTGCAAGACAGGCATATTTTGTATTGCATGAGGACGTTATTGCCTCGTTTTTTCACGCAGGATCATCCGTGCCAATTTCTTTTTTTATTATTCAGACAAATGCTTTTTTTTCCCCCAGCATTTTATTTTTTACTCAGTAATTGGGAGTTTTCCAATGTAGCGAAGTCAATTACTTGTGTCAAAATGTACTTGAGTAAAAGTAAAATTACCTATTTTAAAAACTACTTTAAAAATGACAAATTACTCATAAAATCTACTCAATTACAGTAACTTGAGTAAATGTAATTCATTACTTTCCACCTCTGTGTATATATATATATATATATATATATATATATATATATATATATTTATATAGTAAAGTGTGGAGGAAGGTGGACCATGAGGTGCAGCCCCGGTCTGTCCCAGCTGGCCCATGTTGGACCGTCATAAAGAACCTTTCTAAGGCAACACAAACCTAAACGACATTAAAGTTAAGCGACTAGAGCCACACTGGCCCGTTACTATGTTTCTTTACGTTTGTTTTGGGTGTTGATGGAGGGCATTATTTTCTCAGTTCGTGCTATAATGTGTAATATTGGCACTGCTTTGCTGTTACAGCACTCTTTCTTGTGTATTATTGCACAAGAAAGAGAGTAATTTAAGGGGAAAAATGCCATTAAGGACAAAAGTGTAGGCCGCAGCACAGGGTTCTATAGTGCGCTATATTCTGTATCTTTCTCTTAACTTTTTGCATGCTGCTGTACATAAATAATCCCATTTACACTTGAAATTCCTACAGTGCTGCTGTATCTCTCTACAGTTCTGCACGTCTTTTCTCCAGTTCTATTAGCAGTCTTTTATCTAGAACGTGTAAACTCAGTTTGTGTTCAGGCTGCACTGTGATTTATAGCGCTGCTGTCTGCTCGGCTCTGTAATGAAATTCCTGTGCAGAATGCAGATGATCAGCGTATTCCTCTGTCTGAAGGCTGAGGAGCTGCGAGGCTGAGAGTTTGCGAGTTTGGGAGGTACAGCGTCGCCGTGTTCACACACAGAGCGCTTTAGCCTCACCATGTCTTCCTAACTACCTGCCTCTCTGTCTCTTTTAGAGATGGGCAACACACTGTGAAAATCGATATATTTAAAAACGATATTACACAGCAGAATAAGGCACTGCCATTATGATTGGAAGATGTTTCTGCTGGTTTTAATCTTGGCTATGCTGCTTGGCAAATCAAGCCAAGTCAAGTCAAGTAGTTTTTACTGCATGTGTAGAGAACATACAGAGAATTGAAATTACTTTACTTTCTTCCCAAAAAATACAGCAAGTACAGAAAATTAGATATATAATATAAAAGAATGGGAGACACTATATTTACAATACAACAAGGACACTAATAGGCCTACGTAGACATACAAGAGACATAAGACAATAGTGCAATAGTGATGCAGGGGTGATTAAAATGGAATGATAGTGCGAGTATAAACAGAACCCATATAAAACAGTAGTGCAAATATAGAGGTATAAAAGCTGTGTGTAAAGTTCCTAAAGTTCACAGTTTTATGGGGAGTTAAAGTGAGTAAAGCAGTGCGAGCAGTACAAGCAGTAGTGTAGGTATGGGGTGTGTGGTGCATGTCCGGGGGGAGGGGTGGGGGGTCTGGACTGGGATGGGGGGTCAAGCAGGAGGAGAGTTTAGCATTCTCACAGCCTGGTGGAAGAAGCTGTCCCTAAGTCTGCTGGTCCTAGACCCGAGACTCTACAGTCTCCTCCCTGATGGCAGCATGTCGAAGAAGCTGTGTAGTGGTTGGGAGGGATCTCCCGCCAGGCGGAGGGCTTGCCGTGTGAGGCGGGAGCTGTACAAGTCCTGAAGAGAGGTGAGAGAGGAGCCAATAGTCTTCTTACCTGCTCTCATGATGCGCTGGAGTGTCCTGCGGCTTAGTCTTCTCAAATTCAAAAGGAATTGTTTTATAGGGGGAGTGCAGCTGAGAGGGTGGGGTAATCGGCATAGCTAAATTGGGGAGAAAAGGGGAATTAAAAAAAGGAAGAGAGGGATGGCTCTCAAGAAAGTGAAGTCTTGAGCAAAATTGTGTTGTGGAAAAATCGTAATTAATGACATAAACATACAAATTTAAATTCCAGGAAGTTCTGGTCATGCTGCTTGGCATCAGCAGCCGGAGTCTGAACGAGAGCACAAGTAGCCATGCTCTCTCTTGGTGGGTAGACTTAAACTCAAACAAAAACTAAAAACCTCTGCACATAACATAGGTTTAAGAAAAAAAAGTATTATACTGAGATTAAATTCAAAATCAATAGTTTTATAGGGGGAGTGCAGCTGAGAGGGTGGGGTAATCGGCATAGCTACTTGGGGGAAAAATGGGGGATTTAAAAAAGCGACTAAAAAGTTCAACTTGTGGCAAAATGTTTTAGTTAAGAGAGGGATGACTCTCAAGACTCAATTTTATGACTGCTTTATTTCCGCATCTCGAAAAACATAAAAAGTTAAACTTCAGGAATTTATTGGTTATGCTGCTCGGCATCAGCAGCCGGAGTCTGAACGAGAGTACAATTAGCCGTGCTCTCTCTGGATGGGTAGACAGCTCACGATTGACCTGTGGATCACTAGAAAGTGCCTTGAAGCTCACAGGTTCAGAAACCCTGAGTTTGACCTTTAAACCCTTAAATTATCCAAATTAGCAGGAGTGTATTTAGCCAGTGTGACTCCCCTCACCCTGTCTGTTTCACTGCCGCTGCTGGATTAGCGTAATTATAGGTGCTAATTCTCTAAATGAAGACATTATGTGATCAATGGAGGATCAGCAGGGTGGCCACTGTCCAATAATGACCACTCAGAGACTCTTTCTGACCAGAACAGATAACAAATCACTAATCCAATTATCCACAGACAGGAGCCTTTAGAGCAGCGTAATGAAGACTGATCTATCACCGATGGAGTACCAACTGATCCGTCAATACACACAACACCGCCCGGCTGGAGCCAAACTAACACACTTTACATAAATACAACTAATAAAATGAGTCACAGACTCATAGCAGAGCTTCTGACAGCCCTGTTTACACCCCTTTAACAAAATGAGGACATTTCAGAATAATTTCAAGATATTTTACTGTATAAAGAATATTAATACTTTAATTATCCGTAAAATATACTCAATACAATGTGTGTACAAAGTGTAATTTCACTTATTACCAAAGCTTATATTTATTTTTTTTGCTTTTATACTTAAATAAATAGTCTTGGTCACATATAATCACATATAATAATGGCATGATATGATAAGTAGAATAACACACAAATATAAAAAGGGAGGAGAAAGAAAAAAAACAATAAAGCAAACAATACAAAATAAAAGCCTTAACTGTTGAATTTATTACCTTTACTGTCCTGAAAAATTTAAGTAAAGTAAATAAATCAAATTTTGTGGTTAAGAAGTTAGGACAGTTAAGAAGCTGTGCTATTTTTCTGATACACTTTGAAAGTTTTATTTAAGTTTATTTGATGCTGTAATAAAATTTGGCTCAATTAAGTTGAAAAAAAATTAAATTTTACTAAAATCCAAGATTTTTTTCAAACCATTACTGCATTACTGTTCGGTAAATCAGACATTGAGTCATTAGTAATTAGTTTTGTATTAATCTGACAACAGTATTCAGGTTATGAAATCTATATTTGACAACAACAAAAAAAAAACAACATTTTTTTTTTGTTGTGTGCTGGTAAAAAAAAATTGTTTACTTACAATGAAATAATTAAGAATGTTGCAGAAATTAAATTTAAAATCAATGAAAACATCTTGATTTATTCTCTCATATTATAACCAAGCAGACAAGAAAGTTTATTGTGTTGTATTGTGTTGTGTCAAAATAAATAAATATTAACAAGCTTTTAAAATAGAAAATCATTCAGGTTTTAGTTTTAAATCTTTAATCACTGTGGGTTGTGTTGGAGAGAATTTGCCCGTCTCACAGGTTTAATTTTGACAATGATTTTAAAGATTTTATTTATTCAAAGAGGTTTATTAAACCCACAATCAACAAAAAAATGTCAATCTTAAAGGCCTCATCAAAATTTTATTTGGCCTTATTCACAGAACTTTTGTTTTAAGAAAGAAATTATTTTTGTGTAGGGTTTTTTTATTTTAAAATGAAGAAAATGTAAAGTGATTATTTTCTCAGAAAACATTCAAAGAACAATCAGTTTTCTTTAAAAAATTGTTTTTAAACATTTTCCACCGTTTGTAACTGATAATTTTATAAAAATGAATTTATTAAGGCTGAACAGTTTCTCTTGTCAAGTTAAATCCACACTTTTCAGCATGTGTCTGTTTTGGTGTACAGACTTTCCATCAGTGCCCCAGTCAAAGATCAGAAAAATGTGTTATCTGCTCAAATAAAAAACGTAAAAAGAAAAGTTTTAGTGGGCGTAATGTTTTGATGCTGTGGCTCAGTCAGGGTCAGTGTTTAACCTCGGCAGCTGAAGGCTGAAGCCTTTTTAACTTTTCCTGTTTTACACCCTTATGTGTTCATCATCTAGGCTGTACATAGAGTCTGAGTACACAGTGCTCTGAGGGCTTTTCACTGAGGGAAAGCTTGTGATTGTTTAGGGAATGTTAAATTGCCTCAGAGCTGCTGGGCTGGTGGTTTTATAGCAGTTTAATAATATTGAACAGTGGAAAATGTTGTTTTGAAATTCTAAGAATGAATCATAGAGTCACAAAACCTTCAGAGTGCAAATACTAAAAACTGTTATAGCCGGGTCATCAAGTAATAATACTATAAGAATTTGAATTAATAGGATGGCAAACTTTGGTTGTACATAGATTAGAGTTTGGAGTCCCATAAAACAAGAAAATCAAAGGGTTATCATATCACACCACTAAATTGATTAAAAAAACACACATTCTCATATATTTAAGGATTATGTTTCAAGTGATATTACTGTAGCATATTGAAGTAACAGGATGCCAAACCTAGGAAAAATATCTATTTGCTTTTACTTAAATCATATTTTGGAGTCATATAAAACTTGCAAATCAAACTTTTATTAAATGACAACATCGAATACATGAAGAAAACATTCCATACTATTAATAATAAAAGTTATACATTTTATTACGATACCATTTTGGAGAAATGGGAAGTCAAACCTAGAAAAAATGTCTATTCGGTTTTGCATAAACCAGATTTTGGAGTCCTATATAACTAGCAAATAAAACTTTTAGCAAATGACACCATCAAATCCATCAAGAAAACATCCCATAGTATTCATACTAAAAGTTCTAATTGATACTACTGTATTGTATTGTATTTCTTATTGTATTGTGTTGTTGCTGCTGGATGCCTAAATTTCCTTCGGGATAAATAAAGTATCTATCTATCTATCTATCTATCTATCTATCTATCTATCTATCTATCTATCTATCTATCTATCTATCTATCTATCTATCTATCTATCTATCTATCTGTCTATCTATCTATCTATCTATCTATCTATCTATCTATCTATCTTTGGCTTTGCATTAACCATATTTTTGGAGTTATATATGAAACTTGCAAATCAAACTCTTATCAAATGAAAAAAAAAATGGAGAGTTGGGTATCATCACGAAGCACTGGTTAGAGCACTGTTTTATTAATCATAGGGTTCAGTTGGAGTATGTGAAGAGAATTTATTTATAATCAAAATTGAAGTTGACTTTTACACAAAAGCAAGGTGCCGCTACAGTGGAGGTGTTTCACATAAAGTGGCCAGGCAGTGCTGTTTTGACGAGCAGTGTGTAAATGGGCCGGTCGTGTCGTCGGCGCCGACTCTGCGAGATGTTAGTCATAATTAAAGCAGCGCTGTGCCGGGGGGTGCTGGCGTGGAGTGCGTCTCAGTGTGTACTTGTTTCTTCATTGAGTATTCGTGGAGCGGGGGAACCCTATAGCCCTCCATTTCTAATTATGCTAATTGAATGCGTGAGGGCTGACATTTAATCCTACATTATTAATAACATCAACACAATGGAATCTGCAGCGTTCCAAGTCGTGACACGGCCCGTTTTTTTTTTTTTTTTTACGCTTGCTGTCACGTTCCGGCTCCGGTTCCCTCGCTGCTTTATGACCCCTTTTCCTGTCTTTTTCCGGGCTTTCTCTATTTCTCGTCTTTCATGTAAGCCTATTATTATGCTCTAATTTGCTGCTCTGGGTGTCGAGTCGTTAGCGTGTGTGTGTGAGTGTGTGAGGCCTCCTTGTTCGAGGATAAATGAGCGGAATTTTAGAAATGTCCTGAAAAGATGCTACGTGCTGATAATGTGAGTCAATGCACTGTAGAGTGTCCTCACAATGCACAAATGCATGCGTGTGTGTGTGTGTGTGAGGTAATGAGTCTGTGTGTGTGAATGTGAATGTGAATGTGTGTGTGTGTGTTGACCACAGACAGGCTACACACACTTCTGAGTGATGAAGTGAGCTGGTTTGCATGGTGTAAGACGAGCTTCTCTCCAGTGCAGGGAAATCTCAGCACATTTATTTCTGTTGTTTGAATAAAGAAATGAAGCAGTCCCCAAGCTGCCGGATTCAAATATCCCACTACAGCTCAGATCTGTTTACACCTGGCCTACGTGTGTGTGTGTGGGTGTGTGTGTGTGTGTGTCTAGTTGTTTGGCTACACTTGTAATTGTGAGAGGCAGATGTCCTCACAAGGATGGTAATAGCAATACGTTTTTGGTCTTGTGAGGACATCTTTTGGTTATCCTCACAAGTATGCATGGTCCTCACAAGTATGGTGAGGTTCTAGCATGTATAGAAAGACACGTGTGTGTTTGTGTGTGTGTTTGTAGCTGTTTAGCTAATATTATGAGAGCTATATGTCCTCACAAGGATAGTAATATAAGAGGTTTTGGTCTTGTGAGGACATCTTTTGTTTATCCTCACAAGTATGCATGGTCCTCAAAAGTATGGTGAGGTTCTAGCATGTATAGAAAGACACGTGTGTGTTTGTGTGTGTGTTTGTAGCTGTTTAGCTAATCTTATGAGAGCTATATGTCCTAACAAGGATAGCAATATAAGAGGTTTTTGGTCTTGTAAGGACATTTTTTGGTTCTCACTATTTTCTTTTGCAAAACTGGTTCTTTAATTTGAAAAATTAAAAAGTTACAGTTAAATTAAAGTTAGGGTTGGGAGTGTTAATTAGGTACAGTAATCATTATCTGAATGCATGGTCCTCACAAGTATGGTATGGTCTTTGCATGTATAGCAAGACGTGTAAAATGTCTTGGGAGGACATTTTTTTGGTTCTCACTAGTATTAAAAGAGTTCAACGATTTACGTTTGGCTACTGATGTTAAGGTTAGCGTTAAGGTTAATGCTAGAGTTAATGCTAAGGTTAGAGTTAAATTAAAGTTAGAGATAAAAGTGTTATTTAGAAACAGTAATCATTATCTGAATACATGGTCCTCACAAGTATGGTGAGGTTCTAGCATGTATAGTAAGACACGTGTGTTTGTGTGTGTGTGTATAGTTGTTTAGCTACACTTGTGAGAGTTAGATGTCCCCACAAAGACAGCAATATAGGAGATTTTTGGTCTTGTGGACACATATTTTTTGATTATCACTAGCTTTTTATGGTTCTTTAATTTAGAGTTAAATGGTTTACTTTTGGCTACTGATGTTAAGGTTTGAGTTAACGGTAAAGTTTGGGTTAGAGTTAGGTGAAGTTTTAATTAGCTACAGTAATGATTATGTAAATGCATGGTCCTCACGAGTATGGTAAAGTCCTTACATATAGTAACACATGGGTGTGTGCGTATGTTTGTGTTTGTGCCGTGACGGTGACGCCAAGCGGGTTTCTCACGCAAATTAGAAGCAAATGTGTGAGTGATCCACCTGAGCAGCATCTGAAAAACAGAAATATTTATCCAACTGTTTCATAAGACACACACGTGACACACACGTGTCTTATTATACATGCTAGAACCTCACCATACTTGTGAGGACCATGCATTCAGATAATGTGCTGTTGTTTTGTTTGAGTCTGTGTGTTTGTGTTGGTGTATTTGTGTTTTTTGCGAACAGTACTATGTACATTTTTCTTCTAATTAAATGAATGATCATAAAGAAGTTTTATAATTCTATTATCCATGCATGAATTGCCATTAGTCAATCATAATAGAATTAATAGCCAGAATAAAGTTTAATGAAGTATGCCTAGATTAAATACAGTTATAATCAGAGACTTTTGTTTATTTGTCTATTTTGTCTTTTGTTTTGCTATTTTCTGTGGAGCTGAAGGGATTTTTTTATACACTTGTTTTTGTTTTTGGTTTGTATGCATGCACCTAATATTATTCTTGTTTTTTTTGGTAAGGCATTAATAGAGATTTTTAATTTTTTTTATACTAAGTAAAACCTTTTTTATAGGTTCTTGTCTTATTGCCAAGACTATAGATTTTCACAAAAATAACGTAAATATTATGATATTATTTTAGGGCCATATTACCCTGCCATAATGCACATTTTAATTGTTTTTATTTTTATATGCAAAATAAAATGCCCTATCTTTTGCATATTATAAAGAATTTTTTTTTTTTCTGATGTCAATGATCCAACATGTCTTAATATTAATACTGTATATAATATATTACAAATGCATTGTGTATCCAGTATTGTAGTAAAATAAACAATATTTGTCCTGTATAATTTAACTCTGGTAGATATCATATAAAACATGTAATAGAAAATGAGAAAAGTGTAAATTTCTCATTGGTATTAAAAAAGATGATGATACTGAATTGATATATTGTGCAGCTTTAGTGCGTAAGTAATAAGTTGTGATACAAACAGAAACTGAGATTTAATTCATTTTAAAGATTTGATTGGATTCATTCCCTCACAAAATCACAAGCACACACACAAACACACACACACACACACACACATGTATAGAGTCTGGGTGATTGTATAAAGTGTGTTACAGTGCCATTGTTAAGCAGTGACACACACGGCTATTAGACCCCTGTGCCCTGCGACTTAATCACTGATCATAATCTCAGAGAGTGAGAGAGAGAGAGAAAGAGAGAAAAGAGAGAGAGAGAGAGAGAGAGAGAGAGAGAATCACTGTGTGTATCTAAAGAGTGTGTTTTCTGTCTTCTCCTCTTTCAGAACTGCAGCTCTGCTGTGATGATGACGCTGAGCGCACCGCTCCTCGCGCTCCTCTGGCTGGTCCAGGTGGTGTGTTCTGCGTTTCCAGAGGAGCCCGGACCCCTGAGCTCCATCCCCACTGAAGGTAACACACACACACACATCCCTGTAAAACACTCAGAGTAAAGACCCCTTTTCATGTGATTTTTGATATAGACTCAGATCCAGTGTGAAAGACTACTTCTATATATTTGCATTTATTAATTCAAGGATTCAAGGATACTTTACTGTCATTTACATCACATGTGATAGAGGAGTTAAAATAAAATTGTAATCTCATAGTCCAGTTCCACCCAAAATAGATAAATGTAAAAATAAAATTAAAATAAAATAGATATTGAGATAAATATATAAAATGTATAATATAATATACAAAACATAAAGTGCGTTTTTGTCAGAAAAAGTTGGACTTTGGATGTGAAAGATCCTAAAAAGTAAAAACAGGCAGTATAAAACTAGACACTTAATCATTTCTAGTAGATTCTGAATATTTCATACTGGATTACTGAATGATTAATAGTAGATTATAAATAAATCATAGGAGATGTATTCGAGGTAGTAAAAGAGTTGATTGAAGATTGATTGATGTGTCCAGTTAGCACTATGCTAATAGGTCAGGAAAAAAGTTTTGATATCTGTTAGCTACATTAGCCTCATAACTCCAGTGCAAAAATAAAGAAATAAAAATACTGTGTTCTATACTGTAAATTAGTCCATGACTTATTCATATATTTAGAATGGCAGCCTGAAAAATGATGAGTTTCTTTGATTTTACCAAATTAAAAACCTCTGGAATATAATCAAGAGGAAGATGGATGATCACAAGCCATCAAACCAAACTGAACTGCTGGATTTTTTGCACCAGGAGTAAAGGCATATAGTTATCCAAAAGCAGTGTGTAAGACTGGTGGAGGAGCACAAGCCAAGATGAATGAAAACTGTGATTAAAAAACAGGGTTATTCCACCAAATATTGATTTCTGAACTCTTAAAACTTTATGAATATGAACTTGCTTTCTGAAAGTTCTGCATCTTTTTTGTTAGTTCAGATATTTTTCATTTTTTGCAAATAAATGCTCTAAATGACAACATTTTTATTTGAAATTTGGGAGAAATGTTGTCTGTAGTTTAAAGAATAAAACAACAATGTTCATTTTACTCAAACATAAACCTATAAATAGCAAAATCTGAGAAACTGATTCAGAAACTGAAGTGCTCTCTTAATTTTTCCAGAGCTGTATATTTATACGTTGCTTGACAGCGCCTGATTTTTTTTATCTGCCTCTTCACCATCACATTAGATATCAGGTGATTGATTACTAATCAATAATATTGATTCTGGGATTCCCAGCTGAATCAGGGCTGAGGGAAACATGAGATACGCAAGATTGATCAGTAGGAATAATCTTACACAGCCTTGGACTTGGTAACATGAGAATAAACCCAAATAAACATAAAGTCATTGTTCACTGAGAGTGTCTACCTGCAATTAACTCTATATAACATTAGAATACTGAACCCAAATAAACATAAAGTCAGTGGTCAGTGAGAGCGTCTACCTGCAATTAACTCTATATAACATTATAATAAACCCAAATAAACATAAATAAAGTCAGTGGTCAGTGAGAGTGTCTACCTGTAATTACCTCTATATAACATTAGAATAAACCAAAGCCTAAATAAACATAAAGTCATTGTTCAATGGATATGCTTGCCTGTAATCTGTCTGTTTTTTGTCCAAACAATATTTTTCTAAAATATTGACTAATGCTCTGTGAATTTTGTCCATGTTGTCTTTATTTTAATACTAATTAAAATAGTTATACATCTCTCATTCTCTCTCTCTCTCTCTCTCTCTCTCTCTCTCTCTCTCTCTCTCTCTCTCTCTCTCAGTGGTCAGAAAGTACCCGGTGTTTCTGGGCCGACCACACCGCTCGTCTCTCAGACAGGAGCCTTTACATATCCAGAGAATTCTGCAGGTCAACCGGACGCTCTACATCGGAGCTAGGTAGGACAGAACCCTCGTTATTAATGTATTATTAACATGTAATAACCACTGCTTGCTCAAACATATATTGAGATTCCTGCTGATTTGTTGTTTCTTCTCAAATCAAGGGTATTAAATTGAGTTTATGCTGCTTTTCTTCTGCCCAGAGAAAACTTTTCTAGTAGATTCTGGTAGAAAACTTTGCTGTGAGGATTTGCTTGAGTTTCAGCCACAAGAGTAAATTACACTGAAAAAAAAATGATTGCATTTTGCTTTTTTTTTTAAGTAAATTTAATTTCAGATCAATTTAAGTAACTTCAACTCGGTTTCAAGACTTAAGTGTTACATAGAGTAAATTAATCCTTACTTTTAGTAACCTTTACTTAATTTCTGCATACAATATTACCTAATTACAATTATTTCATTTATACGATATTACAGAAATTTAAATATTTTTAGTTAAAACACACATTCAAATATTTACATAATCTCAAAGATTTATTTTGTAAACAGACCGAGTCTCACTGTCTCAACACATGGATGACATGTAGTATACTAAAAACTATGTATTACGTGCCATCCATGTGTTGAGACAGTGAAATGTGTGTGTTTTGACAAAAAATATTTACATTTCAGGAATTATAATATGAATCATAAATTATTTGAGTAATATTGTAATTAGGTAACATTGTATGCAGAAATTAAGTAAAGGTTACTAAAAGAAAGGATTTATTCAGCAAAAATAAATGAAGTGAATAGCTCTCTTTGAGTAATATTCTAATCCATACAATACCACGTTAGTTCTGATTCTGCAGTGTGATTGGCTGAGAGGCTTTCTGCGAGTGCCGGTATCAGCTGGTAATGCACTGTAAGCGAAATAAATGGTAAACAAGTGAACTGAACTTCAATCCTTTCTTTTAGTAAACTTTAAATTTAAATTACTTAATTTATACAATATTACTCAGATAATTTGTGATACATAATATATTATAATTCCTGAAATGTAAATATTTTAAATTTAGTATCTTAAAAAAAATGTATTACGTGCCATCCATGTGTTGAGACAGTGTAAAATGTGTGTTTTAACTAAAAATATTTACATTTCAGGAATTATAGTATATTATGTATCATAAATAATTTTTATTTTAATTAATTGTAATTAGGTAATGCTGTATTCAGAAATGAATTAAAGTTTACTAAAAGAAAGGATTGATTCAGAAAAAATAATTAAGTAAAGTTTACTAAAAGAAAGGATTGATTGAAGTTCAGTTCACTTATTTACTCTATGTAACATTTAAATCTTGAAACCGAGTTGCTTAAGTTACTTAAATGTATCTGAAATTAAATTTACTTAAAAAAAAAACAAATGCAAAAACTTGTGAAACTTTTATTAAGTAAGTTTTACTCATTTTACTCAGTCTTTTGCGCGTTGTTTGAGCTGCACAAGGTGTATTTTTGGTGCCCTCCCGATACCAAACACACTCCGACATGCCCTGAAAGAAGCTGCGAGATTCACAATTGACTGGTGCACCACTGATCAGTAAAACAGGGCTCATAGTGAGCAGATGCTACTGAATAAGTTGTAACGTCTCGGATGGTTTGAGGGAAGCCCCGGAGCGTGAACATCGTTGTGGGAACGGTTGAACGAGTATCTCTCTGAGTACTCTCTCTCTCTCTCTCTCTCTCTCTCTCTCTCCCTCTCTCTTTTTAACAGCAGGGATGAGGTTTAACACTGAAATGCTTTTGGTAGAGTAGCTTTAACACACTATCCTGCTATTGTGTGTGTGTGTGTCCCAGGGTACTCATGTGGGATAATGGACAAGCTTTTAAAGCCTAGTAGCATTCTGCGTTCTGTGTGTATGTGTGTGTGTGTGTGTGTGTGTGTGTATGTGTGTTTGTGAAGTGTATGTGTTTGCTGTGTGTGTGTGTGTGTGTGTGTGTGTGTGTGTAGGGTCATTACGGGGACATACACTCAATTGTATTAGTTCTTGTAAAAATCATTCAGTTGGATGAACCATTTAAAGGATCATTTTTCCGTGGAAATCACATCGATATGATTGATCCCTGAATCCAAATTCAGTCCATTAGTCCAAGCCGTGTTTAGCACTGTACCATTCAAAAGTTTGGGTACACCTCAGATTCATATATTTTTTTTGTTATTTTAATATGTTCAGCGTTATGAAATGTTCATAGTCCAAACTGTGAGAAAAAAAAAACACGAAATTTTGTATTAAACAAACCAGAAGCAGCGCCTCTTGCTTAAATTACAGTTTTGCACATCTTGGCTGGATTTTCTCAGTCAGCTTTATGAGGTAGAGTCACCTGGAATTCAGGCTTTCAGTTAACAGCTGTGCTGCTGAACTCATCAAGGGTTAATTACTATAATTTTTTTGTCTCTTAATGTGTTTGAGAGCATCAGTTGTAAATTTAAGTTTCAGTTGTAAAGTTGTGAAGAGGTAGAGTTACAGGTATACAATGATACAATGTTCTATGAGTGCCGTTATCAGCCGGTAATGCACTCACTGTAACCGAAGCTCTTCATGTATTACTCCACTACATACAGCTAACAGGTAAACTCGCAGTGATGCAGCGCTTACAAGCCAAACAGCGCAGCTGTTGAACTATAGAGCAGCAATGGAACTATTTTAACTCGCAGAGTTTTTATAACCAAACAGATCGTATTGGTTATTTTTAAATGATATTTGCATTTGCTTTTTTTAAGTAAATTTGATTTCAGATAAATTTAAGTAACTTTCAAGGCTTAAATGTTACATGTTTCAGTAACCTTTACTTAATTTCTGCATACAATATTACCTAATTACAATTACTTAATTTTTAAAATATTACTATATATAAAGTAATTAATGATACATAACATATTATAATTCCTGAAATTTAAATATTTTAAATATAAAGAAGCGAGGCTCATGTCAGATAGTAACCACGTCGTGTGTGATTGAGTGCGTGGACTCATGCTCTCAGTTGGTGGTGGTCAGGGGGAGGTCATGTGACGGGTCAGTGAGAGCTGAAAGATGTTTGCGTCTCTCTGATGTTTCATGTTTGTTTCTGTCAGGACAGGAAATACATCACATAAGATAAATATGCTGTGATGTCAGCGCTACAAAAATAAACCACTTCCTACTGAGCTAAACAGCCAGTATTCACTGCTGGAGGGCTGGAGGGCTGGAGGGGTGGCGGGGTGGGATGGGTAAGGGGGGAGGGATAGTCAGAAGTATAGAAACGTTCACGGCTTCTCTGTTCTAGAGTGGAGCGACTGTCTAACTGCAAATTATCATGAGACGCAAGAGAATCCTACATGACCAGAACAGCCCTGAGAATAGAAATGACAACCTGAAGATGGAAATAAACAGTATACAAACTGTGGGGGGGGATACTAAATATGCATAAGCTATGATAAACTAGAAAGGTGTGCTATAATGTGCATGAGCAGTGCCGATATTACACGTTATAACACAAACCTTTAAGTTAAAGAGGACGAGAAACTATGATCTGTTTTAAAAAGAGTTCCATTGCTGCTCTGTTTGTAGCTGCACGGTTTGGTTTGTAAGCGCTGCATCGTTGCTAGGTTACCTGTATGTGGCAGAGTAATACATGGAGAGCTTCGGTTACAGTGCATTACCGGCTGATAATGGCACTTCTAGAATGCCTCTTAGCCAATCACATTGCAGGGTGGTATATTAAAAATTAAATAACTACTCTAACTAAGTTTTAGCTGCATATCATTTTGTAATGGTTCTGAAGCTAAATTTAATATGTATTGTATGTCAAATCGGGGTGTAATACGTAAAAACGTATCACTTCTATGAATCTAGTATTCATAATGCTTTATGAATGCATTTATAATGCATAATATAGCACATATAGGATAGTAATGACCATCTTAAGAGTGAGTAATAACTCCAAGATACATAGCACAAGTATGTGATGTCATTTTTAGTTCAATGTTCTTATAATTAGATATTTTTATTAGGAAACCTTTTTATATAAGGTCACTTATGCCAACTTCATAATGTATTATGTACTGTATGTCATTATAAGTGTATGAATTATTATACAAGCGGATGGCAGTCATTATAAGGCATTATCTAGGCCAGGGGTGTCCAAACTTTTTTTGTTGGGGGCCAGAAGGAGAAATATATTTGAAGTCACGGGCCACAGACTCTGTAATAAAACAAATAATGAAATATACCACTTTAAATAATACTTTTTTCCTGATTATTTCATTTACACACCATTTTACTTGACTTACTATCTTTATCTTTGACAGTGTTGTGTAAACTAAGATTTTTCAAATTGATGTTTAATTTCACGATGTCTCTTAATATTAAACTCCTTAATTACGGCAACTTTTAGACTCTTTGGCCCGTTTTTCTGCGCTAGAAATGCGCACTCTCTCCGCTTTTATACTCTTTTGTCCCGTTTTTCTGCGCTAGAAATGCGCACCCTCTCCGCTTTTAGACTCTTTTGCCCCGTTTTTTTGCGCTAGAAATGCGCACTCTCTCCACTTTTAGACTCTTTGGCCTGTTTTTCTGCGCTAGAAATGCGCACCCTCTCCGCTTTTAGACTCTTTGGCCCGTTTTTCTGCGCACTCTCTCCGCTTTTAGACTCTTTGGCCTGTTTTTTCTGCGCTAGAAATGCGCACTCTCTCTGCTTTTAGACTCTTTGGCCCGTTTTTCTGCGCTAAAAATGCGCACCCTCTCCGCTTTTAGACTCTTTGGCCCGTTTTTCTGCGCTAGAAATGTGCACTCTCTCCGCTTTTAGACTCTTTGGCCTGTTTTTTCTGCGCTAGATATGCGCACTCTCTCTGCTTTTAGACTCTTTGGCCCGTTTTTCTGCGCTAGAAATGCGCACCCTCTCCGCTTTTAGACTCTTTGGCCGGTTTTTCTGCACTAGAAATGCGCACCCTCTCCGCTTTTAGACTCTTTGGCCCGTTTTTCTGCGCTAGAAATGCGCACCCTCTCTGCTTTTAGACTCTGTGGCCTGTTTTTTCTGCGCTAGAAATGCGCACTCTCTCCGCTTTTAGACTCTTTGGCCTGTTTTTTCTGCGCTAGAAATGCGCACTCTCTCCGCTTTTAGACTCTTTGGCCTGTTTTTTCTGCGCTAGAAATGCGCACTCTCTCCGCTTTTAGACTCTTTGGCCCGTTTTTCTGCGCTAAAAATGCGCACCCTCTCCGCTTTTAGACTCTTTGCTCTGTTTTTCTGCACTAGAAATGCGCACCCTCTCCGCTTTTAGACTCTTTTGCCCCGCTTTTCTGCACTAGAAATGCGCACTCTCTCCACTTTTAGACTCTTTGCCCTGTTTTTCTGCACTAAAAATGCGCACCCTCTCCGCATTTAGACTCTTTTGCCCCGTTTTTCTGCACTAGAAATGCGCACTCTCTCCGGTTTTAGACTTTTTGGCCCGTTTTTCTGCGCTAGAAATGTGCACCCTCTACGCTTTTAGACTCTTTGGCCCGATTTTCTGCGCTAAAAATGCGCACCCTCTTATAAAAACCTGCTTAACAGCGGGCCAACTTTCATTCTATTTCTAAAATACCCCGCTCCAAAAAAGGAAACGGGCCGCAAATGGCCCGCGGGCCGTAGTTTGGACACCCCTGATCTAGGCTATATAATGCATTATGAATACAGTTTTCATCGGAAAGTTATGAAACGTTCGACTAAACTATACTAAAGTACTTGCGTTTTGAGTTAACTCAAAAACAGTCTGCAGTAGAGTTACTGCAGCAGTTTAAGTAGGACTGACTTTATATTATTCCCACTTTAACAGAAACACTTCTCATGTTCTCTCTCTCTCTCTCTCTCTCTCTCTCTCACACACACACACACACACACACACACACACACTCTCTCTCACACACACACACATGGTGGCAGTTACCAAGTCTGCAGGGAAGTCCAGCTTTAATAAGGAACCTCCCACTGCGTCAGGAAATGACCCACCCTGTGGCCTTTCAATGGTCAAGAGAAACCCGGAACCCCTCGTTATAAATCACCCAGAAGAACCTCCTCACCCAGCCTGGCTCCCGCCACTGAGAC
>NC_064419.1:7682500-7687500 GCF_023375975.1 Astyanax mexicanus | reverse complement strand
CAGCATTGCCAAATAATCAAGTGCATCACAGCGCTCTTGGAGGAAAAAGCGCAGCAAATTGGTTCCGATACATCAGCTCACAGACGCAGCCTTGTGCTGATCTACATCATGCTTTGGAGTGATGAGGGGAAAGAGAGAGAGCACCATCTACTGTACTCACCCAGAGAAAGCAAGGCTAATTTTGCTCTGTCAGGGCTCTGGCAACCGATGGCAAGCTACATAAACAGGATTCAAACCGGTGATTTCCTAAACAAAGGGGAAGCGCTTAGAAGCAGCATCCCACACATTCACATTCAATCAAAGATAGGTCTAACATTGCGGCTGGCCATGGAGTGTGGGGAGGGGATGGGGGGGGGGGGGGGGGTAAAATGAAGTGTAATGGGATGGAGGACTACAGACTAATAGCTCTCCAGCCCAGAGGGAACCCAAGTTGAACCCAGGTTCATCTCAAAGCAGGTAAACCCAAGAAGAAAGGAAAAAATAAAATAAATAAATAAACACACTGCACCTCACACAGGATTGAACCCGTGTCGTCGGGGTCGCGGTCCAATACACTACCGCTGCCCTGACTAGTGAATTGGGACACGGCCTGGAAAAACGCCATTATAAGGAAATAGGGAGCCAGAGAATGAGCGGAAAAATTAAAACGGGCAGAAACTAAAGACATGCTGAGTCAACAGAGAGAGATAGGGGAGGGATGTAAACAAAAGCTCACCAGAGAAACGTTTTCTTTATTTATTTAATATTATTATTATTTTTTATTATATTTCAAACAACCTCACAGGCCAGATGTTTTATGCTTGTGGTCGCCTATTGCCGACCCCTGCTATACAGGTTTCATTGATCCAGGTCATCAATGGTTGTGACAGATCGGTGTGTGTGTGTGTGTGTGTGTGTGTGTTATTTAAGAGGGGTTTGGTGTTTGATCAGTACATGGAGAGAAAAGTATAATCTATTAATTCTGTCTCAAATTCATTCGTTTTTTTTTTAAGTCGTCAAAGACGCTCAGAGATTACACTTTACAGAGCCTGAGATCAATACAGCTGCAAGAGGCCAGCTCCGGATTTACAGATTACCATACGAAAGAAAGAGAGAGAGAGAAAGAGAGAGAGAGAGAGAGAGAGAAAGAGATGAAGTGAAGGATCTGCTGAGCTGCTCTTTCCCCTGCAGGATGCTGCCCTACATAAGATTTGAAATCATAAGCGTTTTTACACGGCTGCTGTTTTAGGCTTTAACTCTCCACTCTTTCACTTTGAGAGGGAGAAAGGGGGAGTGAGAGATGCTAGGAATGATAGGAAGAGCTCGGAGAGAAAAAAAGAAAAAAAAAACGGAGAGAGGTTAAAAAAAAAGCTAAAAATGCTTTAAAAAATTGCTGCAAAACTCTGGATGCAGTTACTGTATGTTTAATTACAGCATTACAGGTGTGTTCTGATTAGATATTTATTTTTGACACAAGGGGGCGTAAATGTGCTTCCCACTCTACCCTATAAGAAGTCAAGGATCTCAGTAGTGCACCTCCTGGTGAGAGAGTGTGATTTTTCCTTGTTAAAAATGATAATAAACACTATATCACCAAAGTGCACTGCTGCAGCATTTAAGGTGGCATAAAAAATTGGATAAGACTTTATGGTACCACTTTAAAATAAGACTACTTTTATAAAGAGTTTATAAATGGTATATTAAGTTTTTTTTAATGGTTATTAATTAAGCTGCAAATACTTTAATATACTATAAATAACAATTAATAAATAGATAACAAACAACACATATGTAGAAATGGCAACCGTGAGCTGAACATTTGCAAAATAGTAATTCTACACTAATTTATACAGTCAAACCTCAGATTTTTCTATATACTGATTTTACTGTTTCCGACCAATCAGCAATGGCTAAGATTGCATTGGGCGGCTGACTGTTGACTGTTGTCAGGGTTTTAATCAGTCAGTGGCGCACCAAAGCAGAAACCACTAGATATTTACCTGAACACACCTCATGATGAGCAGATGTGTAAGATAGGGCCCTTCATTCACCTCCAACCATATCTTGTATTCTTGTATCCAGAATAGAGATGCTCAACAGGGGACTAGATTCGCCTTTTCAGTTTACAGTTTTCCCCAATAAACGTATCCTTCCGCTGTAATATTGTAATTACTTACATATAAGATCATTACGCTAGCACATATAAAGCTTTATTACATTATTAAACTATCAAATTCCTGATGCGTTTTTTTTTTCCGTATGTATACATACGAAAGCTAGCTGTGTGAGAGAGAGAGAAAAATAAAGAGAAATAAAGTAGAAAGAGCTGGAAGAAAAACTAAGAAAAAGAGAGAGAGAGCTAATACAGAGAGAGAGAGAGAGAGAGAGAGAGAGAGAGGCAGAGCGAGAGAGCAGTGAATGCTGCGTATTATCTCATAAGCCTCAGCCTCAAAGGGCCGGCCTGAAGGCTGCGGGGGTGCGATTGTGAGAGCGCGAGAGCGAGCTGATTAAATCACCCATCCTGTTCATTTCTGACTCAAACAAGACGAAGCGCGAGAGCTCGGCCTCATCAGATCTGCAAGTCTTATCAGCACCGGTACAACCCCCACACCGCACGAGCATGGACAAAAGTAATGGGACACCTGCTCACTTATCAACGACTGACAAACATTTGTCTCAAAAAAATGAGAAATGGTTCAAATAAAATTAAAAAGATGTTTATATTCATTTAGAAACAGCAATAATACTTGTTTTTTAAATCAATATTTGGTAGAATATCCTTGATTTTAATTACAGCTTTCATGCATCTTGGCATGTTCTCCTCCACCAGTCCTACACACTGCTTTTGAGTGACCTCATGCCTTATGATGCCCTGATTACAGTCCAAGTGCATCCTTTGCAAATATGATACCTGTTTCAACTGTTTTTAGCATGCACTTCACCCCAGCTTCAACCCATTTACCATTCTTTTTGTAGGTCACTGGATGTCATCCTGCGGTTTCTGACTGATCTTCAGCTAAGTTAATTGTCAAACGTCAGACCTGAACCCCATTAAAAATCTCTGGAATGCAACCAAGAGGAAGAATAAAGCTGAACTGCTTGAATTGTTGCACCAGGAGTGGCATAAGGTTGTTCAAAAGCAGTGTGAAAGACTGGTGGAGGAGAGCATGCCAAGATGCATGTGCCACGAAAGCTGTGATTAAAAATTAAGGTTATTTCACCAAATATTGATTTCTGAAATATTGTTTTCTTTGCATTATTTGAGATCATTGAGAACATTTTTGTCATTTTGAACATTTCTCATTGTCTGTAAATACTCTAAATGGTCTAAATGACCATATTTTGATTTGGAATTAGGGAGAAATGTTGTCTGTAGTTTATAGAATAAAACCACAATGTTCATTTTACTCAAACTAATACCTATAAATAGTAAAATCAGATGAACTGATCATTTTGTTGTGAAAATCCATCATGTTCATCAAGTGTTAATTTAGAGGACAGCAGTAACTCCAGTCTCTGAAGGGTTAACATTGCACACTGCTCACTTTAAGGCAATTAAAGGTGTGTGTTGTGTGATTGGTGCTTATTTTAACGACCGTTAGTTGGAATAGCGGTCTTGGTCTCCCCATTACCTGGTGAAATAGCAGCCGGACGTTAAGTGGACGCTTGTTTGCACTCGAGTTCACATTTGCTGTGTCTTGTTAGAGTGTTTACGAACAAAGCTGGCCGACTGGCAGCTCATTAGCCTGATTTCTCTGGAGCTTGACTGAATTGCTGGGTAACGAGGTCTAGCCGGACGCCCCGGAATCGGACTTTTGGAAGCATGTGTACAAATTAGAGGTGGTACGAGAGTGTGTTTTATTCTCGATCAATGACACAGCCAGACATCTCTGTGAGATTTTTTTTAATGAAATGCAATATATGAAGCAGAATGCATTAAAAAACAGTAATAAAACAGCACATAGTGCAGGGCTGTCCAAACTACGGCCCCTTTCCTTTTTTTGGAGCGGCCCGCAAGGTATTTTAGAAATCAAATGTAAAAGTTGGCCCGCTTTTAAGTAGGTTTTTATAATGTGAGATTTAAAGTTTGAACTCTAGGTGTCGCTATCAAAAAAACCAACCTAAAACGCTCCTCATCTCTTTTCCTTCCTTTATTATTCTCACATTAATTTTCCTGAGCTTTTTGGAGAACATGGCAACCTCAAAAAAAATGGAAAATAGATTTCAGGCACGTTGGGAAAATGACTGAGTTCAGAAGTGTGTGTGTTTAATTTGTCAGGAATCAGTTGCCATAATGAAGGAGTTTAATATTAAGAGACATCATGAAACAAAACATCAATTCGAAAAATATTGGTTGAAATCACATTGTACAGGTATAAAATATATGCATTTATTTGAATTTTACAGAGAGAAATAATTATTTGATCCCTCTGGCAAACAAGACTTAATACTTGGTGGCAAAACCCTTGTAGGCAGGCACAGCAGTCAGACGTTTGTTTTTTTTTTATAGTTAATGATGATGTTTGAACACATGTCAGGAGGAATTTTGGTCCACTCCTCTTTGCAGATCATCTCGAAATCATTACGATTTTGAGGCTGTCACTTGGCAACTTGGAGCTTCAGCTCCTTCTATAAGGCTGTATGTTTTGAGTCATTGTCATGCTGGAAGACCCAGCCATGAACCATTTTAAATGTCTTGGCGGAGGGTGAGGGATGTGATTTTTCTGAATTTCATTTTTTCATATTTAAATATCCCTTATAGTTGAAATTATAGACTGTTTATGTCTTTGTCAGTTGGCAAACTTACAAAATCAAATAATTATTTCCTTTACTGTTTCAATGCCGAAAATCGCGGTGTCTCTAATGCCCGGATCAGACTACAGACTTTTAGCCCGATTTTAGCCCGATTTTGTCGGCGCCGACACATTTCGTGCGTCGGATCCGAATTTAATTGTCGCGAGCGACAAAGGTCCGTGTAGTGTGACACAGACAAAGAGCAGTAATTTGATGTGAGCGTCCGA